>NW_027277681.1:0-25700 GCF_030028105.1 Mobula birostris
CCTGAAACTCATGTCCTGAATCGCATGCCCTGAAACTCCTGCCCTGAATTTCCTGCCCTGAAACTCATGCCCTGAATTTCATGGCCTTGATCTCATGCCCTGAATCTCATGCCCTGAAACTCATGCCCTGAATCTCCTGCCCTGCAACTCATGCCCTGAATCTCATGCTCTGAAATTTCTGCCCTGAAACTCCAGCCCTTAAAGTGAAGCTCTGAATCTCATGCCCTGAATCTCCTGCCCTGAATCTCATGCCCTGAAACTCCTGCCCTGAATCTCCTGCCCTGAAACTCATGCCCTGAATTTCATGGCCTTGATCTCATGCCCTGAATCTCATGCCTTTAAACTCATGCCTTGAATCTCATGCCCAGAATCTCCTGACCTGAATCTCCTGCCCTGAAACTCCTGCACTGAAACTCATGCCCTGAATCTCATGCCCTGATTCTCCTGCCCTGAATCTCATGCCCTGAATTTCATGCCATGAAACTCCCGCACTGAAACTCCTGCCCTGAATCACCTGCCCTGAATCTCTTGACCTGAATCTCCTGCCCTGAAACTCATGCCCTGATTTACATGCCCTGAAATTCCAACCCTGAATTTCCTGACCTGAACCTCATGCCCTGAATCTCATGCCCTGAAATTCCTGCACTGAATCTCCTGCCCTGAAACTCATGTCCTGAATCGCATGCCCTGAAACTCCTGCCCTGAATCTCCTGCCCTCAATCTCATGCCCTGAATCGCATGCCCTGAAACACCTGCCCCCCCATCTCAAGCCCTGAAACCACAGCCCTGAATCCCATGCCCTGAAACTCCTGCAATGAATCTCCTGCCCTGAAACTCATGCCCTGAATCTCATGCCCTGATACTCCTGTCCTGAATCTCCTGCCATGAATCTCCTGACCTGAAACTCATGCCCTGAATCTCATGCCCTGAAATTCCAGCCCTGAATTTCCTGACCTGAAACTCATGCCCTGAATCTCATGCCCTGAAACTCCTGCCCTGAATCTCCTGCCCTTAATCTCATGCCCTGAATCACATGCCCTGAAACTGCTGCCCTGAAACACCTGCCCTGAATCTCCTGCCCGGAAACTCATGCCCTGAATCTCATGCCCTGAAACTCCTGCTCTGAAACTCCTGCCCTGAAACTAATGCCCTGAATCTCATGCCCTGAAACTCCTGCCGTGAAACTGATGCCCTGAATCTCATGCCCTGAAACTCCTGCACTGAAATTCCTGCCCTGAAACTCATGCCCTGAATCTCTTGCCCTGAAACTCCTGCCCTGAAACATATGCCCTGAATCTCATGCCCTGAAACACATGCCCTGAATCCCATGCCTTTAAACTCATGCCCTGAATCTCCTGTGCAGAAACTCCTTCACTGAAACTCCTGCCCTGAATCTCCTGCCCTGAAACTCATGCCCTGAATCACATGCCCTGAAACAACTGCCCTGAATATCATGCCCTGAAACTCCTGCCCTGAATCTCCTGCCGTTAATCTCATGCCCTGAAACACCTGCCCTGAATCTCCTGCCCTGAAACTCATGCCCTGAATCTCATGCCCTGAAACTCCTGCACTGAAACTCCTGCCCTGAAACTAATGCCCTGAATCTCATGCCCTGAAACTCCTGCCGTGAAACTGATGCCCTGAATCTCATGCCCTGAAACTCCTGCACTGAAATTCCTGCCCTGAAACTCATGCCCTGAATCTCTTGCCCTGAAACTCCTGCCCTGAAACTCCTGCCCTGAAACTGCTGCCTTGCATCTCCTCCCCGGAAAATCCTGCCCTGAATCTCAAGCCCTGAATCTCAAGCCCTAAAACTACTGCCCTGAAACTCATGCCCTAAAAATAATGCCCTGAATCACAACGCCTGAAACTCCTGCTATGAATCTCTTGTACAGAAACTCCTGCACTGAAATTTCTGCCCTGAATGTCCTGTTCTGAAACTAATGCCCTGATTCACATGCCCTGAAACTACTGCATTGAAACTCCTGCCCTGAATCTCCTGCCATGAATATCCTGCCCTGAAACTCATTCCCTGAATCACATGCCCTGAAATTCCAGCCCTGAATTTCCTGACCTGAAGCTCATGCCCTGAATCTCATGCCCTGATTCTCCCGCCCTGAATCTCATGCCCTGAAACTCCTGCCCTGAATCTCCTGCCCTGAAACTCATACTCTGAATCTCATGCCCTGAAACTCCTGCCCTGAATCTCCTGCCCTGAAACTCATACTCTGAATCTCATGCCCTGAATCTCCTGCCCTGAATCTCCTACCCTGAAACTCCTGCCCTGAATCTCCTGCGCTGCAACTATTGCCCTGAATCAAATACCCTGAATCTCCAGCCCTGAATCTCATGCCCTGAAACTCCTGCCCTGAATCTCATGCCTTGTAACTAATGACCAGAATCTCCGGCACTGAAACTCATGCCCTAAATCTCCTGCCCTGGAACTCATGCCCTGAAATTTTTACCCTGAAACTCCTGCCCTGAATCTCCTGCACTGAAACTCATGCCCTGAATCTCATGCCCTGATTCTCCTGCCCTGAATCTCCTACCCTGAAACTCCAGCCCTGAATCTCCTGCGCTGCAACTATTGCCCTGAATCAAATACCCTGAATCTCCAGCCCTGAATCTCATGCCCTGAAACTCCTGCCCTGAATCTCATGCCTTGTAACTAATGACCAGAATCTCCGGCACTGAAACTCATGCCCTAAATCTCCTGCCCTGGAACTCATGCCCTGAAATTTTTACCCTGAAACTACAGCCCTGAAACTGAAGCCCTGAATCTCATGCCCTAAATCTCCTGCCCTGAAACGCATGCCCTGAATTTCATGCCCTTGATCTAATGCCCCGCATATCATGCCCTGAAACTCCTGCCCTGAATCACAAGGCCAGAAACTACTGCCCTGAATCTCATACCCTGAATCTCCTGCACTGAATCTCATAACCAGAAACTACTGCCCTGAATCTCATACCCTGAATCTCCTGCACTGAATCTCATAACCTGAAACTCCTGCCCTGAATCTCCTGCCCTAAAACTCATGCCCTGAAACTCCTGCACTGAAACTCCGGCCCTGAAATTCCTGTCCTGAATCTCCTGCCCTGAATCTCATGCCCTGAAACACCTGCCCTGAATCTCATGCCCTGAAACACCTGCCCTGAATCTCAAGCCCTGAAACAACAGCCCTGAATCTCATGCCCTGAAACTCCTGCCCTGAATCTCCTGCTCTGAAACTCATGCCCTGAATCTCATGCATTGAAACTCCTGCCCTGAATCTCCTGCCATGAATATCCTGCCCTGAAACTCATTCCCTGAATCACATGCCCTGAAACAACTGCCCTGAATCTCCTGCACTGAAGCTCATGCCCTGAATCTCATGCCCTGATTCTCCCGCCCTGAATCTCATGCCCTGAAACTCCTGCACGAAATCTCCTGCCCTGAATCTCCTGCCCTGAAACTCATGCCCTGAATCTTATGGCCTGAATCTTCTGCCCTGAAACTCATGCCCAAAAATCCTATGCCCTGAAACTCCTGCCCTGAATCTCCTGCCCTGAAACTCATGCCCTGAATTTCATGGCCTTGATCTCATGCCCTGAATCTCATGCCCTGAAACTCCTGCCCTGAATCGCAAGCCCTGAAACTACTGCCCTGAATATCATGCCTTGAAACTCCTGCCCTGAAACTGCAGCCCTGAATGACAAGACCTGAAACCACAGCCCTGAATCTCATGCCCTGAAACTAAAGCCCTGAATCTCATGCCCTGAAACTAAAGCCCAAAATCTCATGCCCTGAAACTCATTCCCTGAATCTCATGCCCTGAAACACCAACCCTGAAAAACCTGCCCTGAAACTCCTGCCCTGAACCTCATACCCTGAATCTCATGCCCTGAAACTCCTGCCCTGAAACTCATACCCTGAATCACATGCCCTGAAACTCCAGCCCTGAATCTGCTGACCTGAGGCTCATGCCCTGAAACTCCTGCATTGAATCTCCTGCCCTGAAACTCTTGCCCTGAATCTCCTGCCCTGAAACCAATGCCCTGAATCTCATGCCCTGAATCTCCTGCCCTGAAACTCCTGCACTGAATCTCCTGCCCTGAATCTCATACCCTGAAACTCATGCCCTGAATCTCATGCCCCTGAAACTCATGCCCTGAATCTCCTGCCCTGAAACTCATGCCCTGAAACTCATGCCCTGAATCTCATGGCCTGAATCTCCTGCCCTGAAACTCATGCCCCAAAATCTCATGCCCTGAAACTCCTGCCCTGAATCTCCTGCCCTAAAACTCATGCCCTGAATCTCATGCCCTGAATCTCCTGCCGTGAAACTCATGCCCTGAATCTCCTGCCCTGCAACTGCAGCCCTGAATGTCAAGCCTTGAAACCACAGCCCTGAATCTCATTCCCTGAAACTAAAGCCCTGAATCTCATTTCTTGAAACTCCTGCACTGTTTCTCCTGCCCTGAAACTCATGCCCTGAATCTCAGGCCCAGAAACTCCTGCCCTGAAACTCATGCCCTGAATATCATGCACTGAAATTTCTGCCTTGAAACTCCAGCCCTGAAATTAAAGCCCTGAATCTCAAGCCCTGAATCTCCTGCCCTGAATCTCCTGCTGCTGAATCTCATGCCCTAAAACTCCTGCCGTGAATCTCATGCCTTGAAACTAATGCCCTGAATCTCCGGCCCTGAAACTCATGCCCTGAATCTCCTGCCCTGCAACTCATGCCCTGAATCTCATGCTCTGAAATTTCTGCCCTGAAACTCCAGCCCTTAAAGTGATGCTCTGCATCTCATGCCCTGAATCTCCTGCCCTGAAACTACTGCCCTGAATATCATGCCTTGAAACTCCTGCCTGAAACTGCAGCCCTGAATGACAAGACCTGAAACCACAGCACTGAATCTCATGCCCTGAAACTAAAGCCCTGAATCTCATGCCCTGAAACTCCTGCTCTGAATCTCCTGCGCTGAAACTAATGCCCTGAATCAAATATCCTGAATCTCCAGCCCTGAATCTCCTGCCCTGAAACTCATGCCCTGAATGTCATGCCCTGAAACTCCTGCCCTGTATCTCATGCCCTGAAACTCATTCCCTGAATCTCATGCCCTGAAACACCAACCCTGAAAAACCTGCCCTGAAACTCCTGCCCTGAACCTCATACCCTGAATCTCATGCCCTGAAACTCCTGCCCTGAAACTCATACCCTGAATCACATGCCCTGAAACTCCAGCCCTGAATCTGCTGACCTGAGGCTCATGCCCTGAAACTCCTGCATTGAATCTCCTGCCCTGAAACTCTTGCCCTGAATCTCATACCCTGAAACTCATGCCCTGAATCTCATGCCCTGAAACTCATGCCCTGAATCTCCTGCCCTGAAACTCATGCCCTGAATCTCATGGCCTGAATCTCCTGCCCTGAAACTCATGCCCCAAAATCTCATGCCCTGAAACTCCTGCCCTGAATCTCCTGCCCTAAAACTCATGCCCTGAATCTCATGCCCTGAATCTCCTGCCGTGAAACTCATGCCCTGAATCTCCTGCCCTGCAACTGCAGCCCTGAATGTCAAGCCTTGAAACCACAGCCCTGAATCTCATTCCCTGAAACTAAAGCCCTGAATCTCATTTCTTGAAACTCCTGCACTGTTTCTCCTGCCCTGAAACTCATGCCCTGAATCTCAGGCCCAGAAACTCCTGCCCTGAAACTCATGCCCTGAATATCATGCACTGAAATTTCTGCCTTGAAACTCCAGCCCTGAAATTAAAGCCCTGAATCTCAAGCCCTGAATCTCCTGCCCTGAATCTCCTGCTGCTGAATCTCATGCCCTAAAACTCCTGCCGTGAATCTCATGCCTTGAAACTAATGCCCTGAATCTCCGGCCCTGAAACTCATGCCCTGAATCTCCTGCCCTGCAACTCATGCCCTGAATCTCATGCTCTGAAATTTCTGCCCTGAAACTCCAGCCCTTAAAGTGATGCTCTGCATCTCATGCCCTGAATCTCCTGCCCTGAAACTACTGCCCTGAATATCATGCCTTGAAACTCCTGCCCTGAAACTGCAGCCCTGAATGACAAGACCTGAAACCACAGCACTGAATCTCATGCCCTGAAACTAAAGCCCTGAATCTCATGCCCTGAAACTCCTGCTCTGAATCTCCTGCGCTGAAACTAATGCCCTGAATCAAATATCCTGAATCTCCAGCCCTGAATCTCCTGCCCTGAAACTCATGCCCTGAATGTCATGCCCTGAAACTCCTGCCCTGTATCTCATGCCTTGAAACTAATGACCAGAATCTCCGGCACTGAAACTCATGCCCTAAATCTCCTGCCCTGGAACTCATGCCCTGAAATTTTTGCCCAGAATCTCCAGCCCTGAAACTGAAGCCCTGAATCTCATGCCCTCAATCTCCTGCCCTGAATCTCCTGCCCTGAAACGCATGCCCTGAATTTCATGCCCTTGATCTAATGCCCTGCATATCATGCCCTGAAACTCCTGCCCTGAATCTCAAGGCCAGAAACGACTGCCCTGAATCTCATACCCTGAATCTCCTGCACTGAATCTCATAACCTGAAACTCCTGCCCTGAATCTCCTGTCCTAAAACTCATGCCATGAATTTCATGCCCTGAAACTCCTGCAATGAAACTCCTGCCCTGAAATTCCTGTCCTGAATCTCCTGCCCTCAATCTCATGCCCTGAATCGCATGCCCTGAAACACCTGCCCCCCCATCTCAAGCCCTGAAACCACAGCCCTGAATCCCATGCCCTGAAACTCCTGCCCTGAATCTCCTGCCCTGAAACTCATGCCCTGAATCTCATGCCCTGATACTCCTGTCCTGAATCTCCTGCCATGAATCTCCTGACCTGAAACTCATGCCCTGAATCACATGCCCTGAAATTCCAGCCCTGAATTTCCTGACCTGAAACTCATGCCCTGAATCTCATGCCCTGAAACTCCTGCCCTGAATCTCCTGCCCTTAATCTCATGCCCTGAATCACATGCCCTGAAACTGCTGCCCTGAAACACCTGCCCTGAATCTCCTGCCCGGAAACTCATGCCCTGAATCTCATGCCCTGAAACTCCTGCACTGAAACTCCTGCCCTGAAACTAATGCCCTGAATCTCATGCCCTGAAACTCCTGCCGTGAAACTGATGCCCTGAATCTCATGCCCTGAAACTCCTGCACTGAAATTCCTGCCCTGAAACTCATGCCCTGAATCTCTTGCCCTGAAACTCCTGCCCTGAAACATATGCCCTGAATCTCATGCCCTGAAACACATGCCCTGAATCCCATGCCTTTAAACTCATGCCCTGAATCTCCTGTGCAGAAACTCCTACACTGAAACTCCTGCCCTGAATCTCCTGCCCTGAAACTCATGCCCTGAATCACATGCCCTGAAACAACTGCCCTGAATATCATGCCCTGAAACTCCTGCCCTGAATCTCCTGCCGTTAATCTCATGCCCTGAAACACCTGCCCTGAATCTCCTGCCCTGAAACTCATGCCCTGAATCTCATGCCCTGAAACTCCTGCACTGAAACTCCTGCCCTGAAACTAATGCCCTGAATCTCATGCCCTGAAACTCCTGCCGTGAAACTGATGCCCTGAATCTCATGCCCTGAAACTCCTGCACTGAAATTCCTGCCCTGAAACTCATGCCCTGAATCTCTTGCCCTGAAACTCCTGCCCTGAAACTCCTGCCCTGAAACTGCTGCCTTGCATCTCCTCCCCGGAAAATCCTGCCCTGAATCTCAAGCCCTGAATCTCAAGCCCTAAAACTACTGCCCTGAAACTCATGCCCTGAAAATAATGCCCTGAATCACAACGCCTGAACCTCCTGCTATGAATCTCTTGTACAGAAACTCCTGCACTGAAATTTCTGCCCTGAATGTCCTGCTCTGAAACTAATGCCCTGATTCACATGCCCTGAAACTACTGCATTGAAACTCCTGCCCTGAATCTCCTGCCATGAATATCCTGCCCTGAAACTCATTCCCTGAATCACATGCCCTGAAATTCCAGCCCTGAATCTCCTGCCCTGAAACTCATGCCCTGAAAATCATGGCCTTGATCTCATGCCCTGAATCTCATGTCCTGAAACTCCTGCCCTGAATCGCAAGCCCTGAAACTACTGCCCTGAATATCATGCCTTGAAACTCCTGCCCTGAAACTGCAGCCCTGAATCTCATGCCCTGAAACTAAAGCCCTGAATCTCATGCCCTGAAACTCATTCCCTGAATCTCATGCCCTGAAACACCAACCCTGAAAAACCTGCCCTGAAACTCCTGCCCTGAACCTCATACCCTGAATCTCATGCCCTGAAACTCCTGCCCTGAAGCTCATACACTGAATCACATGCCCTGAAACTCCAGCCCTGAATCTGCTGACCTGAGGCTCATGCCCTGAAACTCCTGCATTGAATCTCCTGCCCTGAATCTCATGCCCTGAATCTCCTGCCCTGAAACTCCTGCACTGAATCTCCTGCCCTGAATCTCATACCCTGAAACTCATGCCCTGAATCTCATGCCCTGAAACTCATGCCCTGAATCTCCTGCCCTGAAACTCATGCCCTGAATCTCATGGCCTGAATCTCCTGCCCTGAAACTCATGCCCCAAAATCTCATGCCCTGAAACTCCTGCCCTGAATCTCCTGCCCTAAAACTCATGCCCTGAATCTCATGCCCTGAATCTCCTGCCGTGAAACTCATGCCCTGAATCTCCTGCCCTGCAACTGCAGCCCTGAATGTCAAGCCTTGAAACCACAGCCCTGAATCTCATTCCCTGAAACTAAAGCCCTGAATCTCATTTCTTGAAACTCCTGCACTGTTTCTCCTGCCCTGAAACTCATGCCCTGAATCTCAGGCCCTGAAACTCCTGCCCTGAAACTCATGCCCTGAATGTCATGCCCTGAAACTCCTGCCCAGTATCTCATGCCTTGAAACTAATGACCAGAATCTCCGGCACTGAAACTCATGCCCTAAATCTCCTGCCCTGGAACTCATGCCCTGAAATTTTTGCCCAGAATCTCCAGCCCTGAAACTGAAGCCCTGAATCTCATGCCCTCAATCTCCTGCCCTGAATCTCCTGCCCTGAAACGCATGCCCTGAATTTCATGCCCTTGATCTAATGCCCTGCATATCATGCCCTGAAACTCCTGCCCTGAATCTCAAGGCCAGAAACGACTGCCCTGAATCTCATACCCTGAATCTCCTGCACTGAATCTCATAACCTGAAACTCCTGCCCTGAATGTCCTGTCCTAAAACTCATGCCATGAATTTCATGCCCTGAAACTCCTGCAATGAAACTCCTGCCCTGAAATTCCTCTCCTGAATCTCCTGCCCTCAATCTCATGCCCTGAATCGCATGCCCTGAAACACCTGCCCCCCCCCATCTCAAGCCCTGAAACCACAGCCCTGAATCCCATGCCCTGAAACTCCTGCCCTGAATCTCCTGCCCTGAAACTCATGCGCTGAATCTCATGCCCTGATACTCCTGTCCTGAATCTGCTGCCATGAATCTCCTGACCTGAAACTCATGCCCTGAATCACATGCCCTGAAATTCCAGCCCTGAATTTCCTGACCTGAAACTCATGCCCTGAATCTCATGCCCTGAAATTCCTACACTGAATCTCCTGCCCTGAATCACCTGCCCTGAATCTCTTGACCTGAATCATATGCCCTGAAACTCCTGCCCTGAATCTCCTGCACTGAAACTCATGCCCTGAATCTCATGCGCTGATTCTCCTGCCCTGAATTTCATGCCCTGAAACTCCTGCACTGAATCTCCTGCCCTGAAACGCTTGCCCTGAATCAAATGCCCTGAAACTCCTGCCCTGAATCTCCTGCCCTGAAACTCCTGCCCTGAATCGCATGCCCTGAATCTCCTGCCCTGAAACTCCTGCCATTAATCTCTTGTACAGAAACTCCTGCACTGAAATTTCTGCCCTGAATGTCCTGCTCTGAAACTAATGCCCTGAATCACATGCCCTGAAACTACTGCACTGAAACTCCTGCCCTGAAACTCATGCCCTGAATCTCATGCCCTGAAACTCCTGCCATGAAACTCATGACCTGAATCTCAGGCCCTGAAACTACTGCCCTGAAACTCCTGCCCTGAAACTGCTGCCCTGAATCTCAAGCCCTGAAACCACAGCCCTGAATCTCATGCCCTGAAACTAAAACCCAGAATCTCATGCCCTGAAACTCCTGCCCTGAATCTCCTGTGCAGAAACTCCTACACTGAAACTCATACCCTGAATCACATGCCCTGAAACAACTGCCCTGAATCTCCTGCCCTGAAACTCATGCCCTGAATCACATGCCCTGAAACAACTGCCCTGAATCTCATGCCCTGAAACTCCTGCCCTGAATCTCCTGCCCTTAAACTCATGCCCCGAATCACATGCCCTGAAACTGCTGCCCTGAAACACCTGTCCTGAATCTCATGCCCTGATACTCCTGTCCTGAATCTCCTGCCATGAATCTCCTGACCTGAAACTCATGCCCTGAATCACATGCCCTGAAATTCCAGCCCTGAATTTCCTGACCTGAAACTCATGCCCTGAATCTCATGCCCTGAAACTCCTGCCCTGAATCTCCTGCCCTTAATCTCATGCCCTGAATCACATGCCCTGAAACTGCTGCCCTGAAACACCTGCCCTGAATCTCCTGCCCGGAAACTCATGCCCTGAATCTCATGCCCTGAAACTCCTGCACTGAAACTCCTGCCCTGAAACTAATGCCCTGAATCTCATGCCCTGAAACTCCTGCCGTGAAACTGATGCCCTGAATCTCATGCCCTGAAACTCCTGCACTGAAATTCCTGCCCTGAAACTCATGCCCTGAATCTCTTGCCCTGAAACTCCTGCCCTGAAACATATGCCCTGAATCTCATGCCCTGAAACACATGCCCTGAATCCCATGCCTTTAAACTCATGCCCTGAATCTCCTGTGCAGAAACTCCTACACTGAAACTCCTGCCCTGAATCTCCTGCCCTGAAACTCATGCCCTGAATCACATGCCCTGAAACAACTGCCCTGAATATCATGCCCTGAAACTCCTGCCCTGAATCTCCTGCCGTTAATCTCATGCCCTGAAACACCTGCCCTGAATCTCCTGCCCTGAAACTCATGCCCTGAATCTCATGCCCTGAAACTCCTGCACTGAAACTCCTGCCCTGAAACTAATGCCCTGAATCTCATGCCCTGAAACTCCTGCCGTGAAACTGATGCCCTGAATCTCATGCCCTGAAACTCCTGCACTGAAATTCCTGCCCTGAAACTCATGCCCTGAATCTCTTGCCCTGAAACTCCTGCCCTGAAACTCCTGCCCTGAAACTGCTGCCTTGCATCTCCTCCCCGGAAAATCCTGCCCTGAATCTCAAGCCCTGAATCTCAAGCCCTAAAACTACTGCCCTGAAACTCATGCCCTGAAAATAATGCCCTGAATCACAACGCCTGAACCTCCTGCTATGAATCTCTTGTACAGAAACTCCTGCACTGAAATTTCTGCCCTGAATGTCCTGCTCTGAAACTAATGCCCTGATTCACATGCCCTGAAACTACTGCATTGAAACTCCTGCCCTGAATCTCCTGCCATGAATATCCTGCCCTGAAACTCATTCCCTGAATCACATGCCCTGAAATTCCAGCCCTGAATCTCCTGCCCTGAAACTCATGCCCTGAAAATCATGGCCTTGATCTCATGCCCTGAATCTCATGTCCTGAAACTCCTGCCCTGAATCGCAAGCCCTGAAACTACTGCCCTGAATATCATGCCTTGAAACTCCTGCCCTGAAACTGCAGCCCTGAATCTCATGCCCTGAAACTAAAGCCCTGAATCTCATGCCCTGAAACTCATTCCCTGAATCTCATGCCCTGAAACACCAACCCTGAAAAACCTGCCCTGAAACTCCTGCCCTGAACCTCATACCCTGAATCTCATGCCCTGAAACTCCTGCCCTGAAGCTCATACACTGAATCACATGCCCTGAAACTCCAGCCCTGAATCTGCTGACCTGAGGCTCATGCCCTGAAACTCCTGCATTGAATCTCCTGCCCTGAATCTCATGCCCTGAATCTCCTGCCCTGAAACTCCTGCACTGAATCTCCTGCCCTGAATCTCATACCCTGAAACTCATGCCCTGAATCTCATGCCCTGAAACTCATGCCCTGAATCTCCTGCCCTGAAACTCATGCCCTGAATCTCATGGCCTGAATCTCCTGCCCTGAAACTCATGCCCCAAAATCTCATGCCCTGAAACTCCTGCCCTGAATCTCCTGCCCTAAAACTCATGCCCTGAATCTCATGCCCTGAATCTCCTGCCGTGAAACTCATGCCCTGAATCTCCTGCCCTGCAACTGCAGCCCTGAATGTCAAGCCTTGAAACCACAGCCCTGAATCTCATTCCCTGAAACTAAAGCCCTGAATCTCATTTCTTGAAACTCCTGCACTGTTTCTCCTGCCCTGAAACTCATGCCCTGAATCTCAGGCCCTGAAACTCCTGCCCTGAAACTCATGCCCTGAATGTCATGCCCTGAAACTCCTGCCCAGTATCTCATGCCTTGAAACTAATGACCAGAATCTCCGGCACTGAAACTCATGCCCTAAATCTCCTGCCCTGGAACTCATGCCCTGAAATTTTTGCCCAGAATCTCCAGCCCTGAAACTGAAGCCCTGAATCTCATGCCCTCAATCTCCTGCCCTGAATCTCCTGCCCTGAAACGCATGCCCTGAATTTCATGCCCTTGATCTAATGCCCTGCATATCATGCCCTGAAACTCCTGCCCTGAATCTCAAGGCCAGAAACGACTGCCCTGAATCTCATACCCTGAATCTCCTGCACTGAATCTCATAACCTGAAACTCCTGCCCTGAATCTCCTGTCCTAAAACTCATGCCATGAATTTCATGCCCTGAAACTCCTGCAATGAAACTCCTGCCCTGAAATTCCTCTCCTGAATCTCCTGCCCTCAATCTCATGCCCTGAATCGCATGCCCTGAAACACCTGCCCCCCCCCATCTCAAGCCCTGAAACCACAGCCCTGAATCCCATGCCCTGAAACTCCTGCCCTGAATCTCCTGCCCTGAAACTCATGCGCTGAATCTCATGCCCTGATACTCCTGTCCTGAATCTCCTGCCATGAATCTCCTGACCTGAAACTCATGCCCTGAATCACATGCCCTGAAATTCCAGCCCTGAATTTCCTGACCTGAAACTCATGCCCTGAATCTCATGCCCTGAAATTCCTACACTGAATCTCCTGCCCTGAATCACCTGCCCTGAATCTCTTGACCTGAATCATATGCCCTGAAACTCCTGCCCTGAATCTCCTGCACTGAAACTCATGCCCTGAATCTCATGCGCTGATTCTCCTGCCCTGAATTTCATGCCCTGAAACTCCTGCACTGAATCTCCTGCCCTGAAACGCTTGCCCTGAATCAAATGCCCTGAAACTCCTGCCCTGAATCTCCTGCCCTGAAACTCCTGCCCTGAATCGCATGCCCTGAATCTCCTGCCCTGAAACTCCTGCCATTAATCTCTTGTACAGAAACTCCTGCACTATTTCTGCCCTGAATGTCCTGCTCTGAAACTAATGCCCTGAATCACATGCCCTGAAACTACTGCACTGAAACTCCTGCCCTGAAACTCATGCCCTGAATCTCATGCCCTGAAACTCCTGCCATGAAACTCATGACCTGAATCTCAGGCCCAGAAACTACTGCCCTGAAACTCCTGCCCTGAAACTGCTGCCCTGAATCTCAAGCCCTGAAACCACAGCCCTGAATCTCATGCCCTGAAACTAAAACCCAGAATCTCATGCCCTGAAACTCCTGCCCTGAATCTCCTGTGCAGAAACTCCTACACTGAAACTCATACCCTGAATCACATGCCCTGAAACAACTGCCCTGAATCTCCTGCCCTGAAACTCATGCCCTGAATCACATGCCCTGAAACAACTGCCCTGAATCTCATGCCCTGAAACTCCTGCCCTGAATCTCCTGCCCTTAAACTCATGCCCCGAATCACATGCCCTGAAACTGCTGCCCTGAAACACCTGTCCTGAATCTCATGCCCTGAAACTCCTGCACTGAAACTCCTGCCCTGAAACTAATGCCCTGAATCTCATGCTCTGAAACGCCTGCCGTGAAATTGATGCCCTGAATCTCATGCCCTGAAACTCCTGCACTGAAACTCCTGCCCTGAAACTGAAGCCCTTAATCTCAGGCCCTGAAACTCCTGCCCTGAATCTCCTGCCCTGAAACTTATGCCCTTAACTTCATGCCCTGAAACTCCTGCACTGAAGCTCCTGCGCTGAAACATGCCCTGAATCACATGCCCTGAAACTCCTGCCCAAAATCTCATGCCCTGAAACTGCTGCACTGAAACTCCTGCCCTGAAACTCATGTCCTGAATCTCCTGCCCTGAATCTCCTGCCCTGAAACTACTGCCCTGAATCTCAAGCCCTGAAGCCACAGCCCTGAATCTCATGCCCTGAAACTCCTGCCCTGAATCTCCTGCCCTGAATCTCCTGCCCTGGAACTCATGCCCTGAATCTCATGCCCTGAAACTCCTGCACTGAAACTCATGCCCTGAATCCCATGCCTTTAAACTCATGCCCTGAATCTCCTGTGCAGAAACTCCTACACTGAAACTCCTGCCCTGAATCTCCTGCTCTTAATCTGATGCCCTGAATCACATGCCCTAAAACTGCTGCCCTGAAACACCTGCCCTGAATCTCCTGCCCGGAAACTCATGCCCTGAATCTCATGCCCTGAAACTCCTGCACTGAAACTCCTGCCCTGAAACTAATGCCCTGAATCTCATGCCCTGAAACTCCTGCCGTGAAACTGATGCCCTGAATCTCATGCCCTGAAACTCCTGCACTGAAATTCCTGCCCTGAAACTCATGCCCTGAATCTCTTGCCCTGAAACTCCTGCCCTGAAACTTCTGCCCTGAAACTGCTGCCTTGCATCCCCTCCCCGGAAACTCCTGCCCTGAATCTCAAGCCCTGAATCTCAAGCCCTAAAACTACTGCGCTGAAACTCATGCCCTGAAAATAATGCCCTGAATCACAACGCCTGAAACTCAAGCTATGAATCTCTTGTACAGAAACACCTGCACTGAAATTTCTGCCCTGAATGTCCTGCTCTGAAACTAATGCCCTGAATCACATGCCCTGAAACTACTGCACTGAAACTCCTGCCCTGAAACTCATGACCTGAATCTCAGGCCCTGAAACTACTGCCCTGAAACTCCTGCCCTGAAACTGCTGCCCTGAATCTCAAGCCCTGAAACCACAGCCCTGAATCTCATGCCCTGAAACTAAAACTCAGAATCTCATGTCCTGAAACTCCTGCCCTGAATCTCCTGTGCAGAAACTCCTATACTGAAACTCCTGCCCTGAATCTCCTGCCCTGAAACTCATGCCCTGAATCACATGCCCTGAAACAACTGCCCTGAATCTCATGCCCTTAAACTCATGCCCTGAATCTCATGCCCTGAATCTCCTGCCCTGAAACTCCTGCACTGAATCTCCTGCCCTGAATCTCATACCCTGAAACTCATGCCCTGAATCTCATGCCCTGAAACTCATGCCCTGAATCTCCTGCCCTGAAACTCATGCCCTGAATCTCATGGCCTGAATCTCCTGCCTTGAAACTCATGCCACAAAATCTCATGCCCTGAAACTCCTGCTCTGAATCTCCTGCCCTAAAACTCATGCCCTGAATCTCATGCCCTGAATCTCCTGCCCTGCAACTGCAGCCCTGAATGTCAAGCCTTGAAACCACAGCCCTGAATCTCATTCCCTGAAACTAAAGCCCTGAATCTCATTTCTTGAAACTCCTGCACTGTTTCTCCTGCCCTGAAACTCATGCCCTGAATCTCAGGCCCTGAAACTCCTGCCCTGAAACTCATGCCCTGAATATCATGCACTGAAATTTCTGCCTTGAAACTCCAGCCCTGAAATTAAAGCCCTGAATCTCAAGCCCTGAATCTCCTGCCCTGAATCTCCTGCTGCTGAATCTCATGCCCTAAAACTCCTGCCGTGAATCTCATGCCTTGAAACTAATGCCCTGAATCTCCGGCCCTGAAACTCATGCCCTGAATCTCCTGCCCTGCAACTCATGCCCTGAATCTCATGCTCTGAAATTTCTGCCCTGAAACTCCAGCCCTTAAAGTGAAGCTCTGCATCTCATGCCCTGAATCTCCTGCCCTGAAACTACTGCCCTGAATATCATGCCTTGAAACTCCTGCCCTGAAACTGCAGCCCTGAATGACAAGACCTGAAACCACAGCACTGAATCTCATGCCCTGAAACTAAAGCCCTGAATCTCATGCCCTGAAACTCCTGCTCTGAATCTCCTGCGCTGAAACTATTGCCCTGAATCAAATATCCTGAATCTCCAGCCCTGAATCTCCTGCCCTGAAACTCATGCCCTGAATGTCATGCCCTGAAACTCCTGCCCTGTATCTCATGCCTTGAAACTAATGACCAGAATCTCCGGCACTGAAACTCATGCCCTAAATCTCCTGCCCTGGAAGTCATGCCCTGAAATTTTTGCCCAGAATCTCCAGCCCTGAAACTGAAGCCCTGAATCTCATGCCCTCAATCTCCTGCCCTGAATCTCCTGCCCTGAAACGCATGCCCTGAATTTCATGCCCTTGATCTAATGCCCTGCATATCATGCCCTGAAACTCCTGCCCTGAATCTCAAGGCCAGAAACTACTGCCCTGAATCTCATACCCTGAATCTCCTGCACTGAATCTCATAACCTGAAACTCCTGCCCTGAATCTCCTGTCCTAAAACTCATGCCATGAATTTCATGCCCTGAAACTCCTGCAATGAAACTCCTGCCCTGAAATTCCTGTCCTGAATCTCCTGCCCTCAATCTCTTGCCCTGAATCGCATCCCTGAAACACCTGCCCTGAATCTCAAGCCCTGAAACCACAGCCCTGAATCCCATGCCCTGAAACTCCTGCCCTGAATCTCCTGCCCTGAAACTCATGCCCTGAATCTCATGCCCTGATACTCCTGTCCTGAATCTCCTGCCATGAATCTCCTGACCTGAAACTCATGCCCTGAAATTCCAGCCCTGAATTTCCTGACCTGAAACTCATGCCCTGAATCTCATGCCCTGAAATTCCTACACTGAATCTCCTGCCCTGAATCACCTGCCTGAATCTCTTGACCTGAATCATATGCCCTGAAACTCCTGCCCTGAATCTCCTGCACTGAAACTCATGCCCTGAATCTCATGCGCTGATTCTCCTGCCCTGAATTTCATGCCCTGAAACTCCTGCACTGAATCTCCTGCCCTGAAACGCTTGCCCTGAATCAAATGCCCTGAAACTCCTGCCCTGAATCTCCTGCCCTGAAACTCCTGCCCTGAATCGCATGCCCTGAATCTCCTGCCCTGAAACTCCTGCCATGAATCTCTTGTACAGAAACTCCTGCAGTGAAATTTCTGCCCTGAATGTCCTGCTCTGAAACTAATGCCCTGAATCACATGCCCTGAAACTACTGCACTGAAACTCCTGCCCTGAAACTCATGCCCTGAATCTCATGCCCTGAAACTCCTGCCATGAAACTCATGACCTGAATCTCAGGCCCTGAAACTACTGCCCTGAAACTCCTGCCCTGAAACTGCTGCCCTGAATCTCAAGCCCTGAAACCACAGCCCTGAATCTCATGCCCTGAAACTAAAACCCAGAATCTCATGCCCTGAAATTCCTGCCCTGAATCTCCAGTGCAGAAACTCCTGCACTGAAACTCCTGCCCTGAATCTCGTGCCCTGAAACTCATGCCCTGAATCACATGCCCTGAAACAACTGCCCTGAATCTCATGCCCTGAAACTCCTGCCCTGAATCTCCTGCCCTTAAACTCATGCCGTGAATCACATGCCCTGAAACTGCTGCCCTGAAACACCTGTCCTGAATCTCATGCCCTGAAACTCCTGCACTGAAACTCCTGCCCTGACACTAATGCCCTGAATCTCATGCTCTGAAACGCCTGCCGTGAAATTGATGCCCTGAATCTCATGCCCTGAAACTGAAGCCCTTAATCTCAGGCCCTGAAACTCCTGCCCTGAATCTCCTGCCCTGAAACTCATGCCCTTAACTTCATGCCCTGAAACTCCTGCACTGAAGCTCCTGCGCTGAAACATGCCCTGAATCACATGCCCTGAAACTCCTGCCCAATATCTCATGCCCTGAAACTCCTGCACTGAAACTCCTGCCCTGAAACTCATGTCCTGAATCTCCTGCCCTGAATCTCCTGCCCTGAAACTACTGCCCTGAATCTCAAGCCCTGAAGCCACAGCCCTGAATCTCATGCCCTGAAACTCCTGCCCTGAATCTCCTGCCCTGAATCTCCTGCCCTGGAACTCATGCCCTGAATCTCATGCCCCGAAACTCCTGCACTGAAACTCATGCCCTGAATCTCATGCCCTGAATCTCCTGCCCTGAAACATATGCCCTGAATCTCATGCCCTGAAACACATGCCCTGAATCCCATGCCTTTAAACTCATGCCCTGAATCTCCTGTGCAGAAACTCCTACACTGGAACTCCTGCCCTGAATCTCCTGCCCTGAAACTCATGCCCTGAATCACATGCCCTGAATCAACTGCCCTGAATATCATGCCCTGAAACTCCTGCCCTGAATCTCCTGCCCTTAATCTCATGCCCTGAATCTCATGCCCTGAATCTCATGCCCTGAAACTCCTGCACTGAAATTCCTGCCCTGAAACTCATACCCTGAATCTCTTGCCCTGAGACTCCTGCCCTGAAACTGCTGCCTTGCATCTCCTCCCCGGAAACTCCTGCCCTGAATCTCAAGCCCTGAATCTCAAGCCCTAAAACTACTGCCCTGAAACTCATGCCCTGAAAATAATGCCCTGAATCACAACGCTTGAAACTCCTGCTATGAATCTCTTGTACAGAAACTCCTGCACTGAAATTTCTGCCCTGAATGTCCTGCTCTGAAACTAATGCCCTGAATCACATGCCATGAAACTACTGCACTGAAACTCCTGCCCTGAAACTCATGACCTGAATCTCAGGCCCTGAAACTACTGCCCTGAAACTCCTGCCCTGAAACTGCTGCCCTGAATCTCAAGCCCTGAAACCACAGCCCTGAATCTCATGCCCTGAAACTAAAACTCAGAATCTCATGTCCTGAAACTCCTGCCCTGAATCTCCTGTGCAGAAACTCCTACACTGAAACTCCTGCCCTGAATCTCCTGACCTGAAACTCATGCCCTGAATCACATGCCCTGAAATTCCAGCCCTGAATTTCCTGACCTGAAACTCATGCCCTGAATCTCATGCCCTGAAATTCCTACACTGAATCTCCTGCCCTGAATCACCTGCCCTGAATCTCTTGACCTGAATCATATGCCCTGAAACTCCTGCCCTGAATCTCCTGCACTGAAACTCATGCCCTGAATCTCATGCGCTGATTCTCCTGCCCTGAATTTCATGCCCTGAAACTCCTGCACTGAATCTCCTGCCCTGAAACGCTTGCCCTGCATGAAATGCCCTGAAACTCCTGCCCTGAATCTCCTGCCCTGAAACTCCTGCCCTGAATCGCATGCCCTGAATCTCCTGCCCTGAAACACATGTCCTGAATCTCATGCCTTTAAACTCATGCCTTGAATCTCATGCCCAGAATCTCCTGACCTGAATCTCATGCCCAGAATCTCATGCCCTAAATCTCATGCCCTGAATCTCCTGCACTGAATCTCCTGCCCTGAATCTCCTGCCCTGAAACGCTTGCCCTGAATCAAATGCCCTGAAACTCCTGCCCTGAATCTCCTGCCCTGAAACTCCTGCACTGAAACTCATGCCCTGAATCTCATGCCCTGATTCTCCTGCCCTGAATCTCATGCCCTGAATTTCATGCCATGAAACTCCCGCACTGAAACTCCTGCCCTGAATCACCTGCCCTGAATCTCTTGACCTGAAACTCCTGCCCTGAATCTCCTGCACTGAAACTCATGCCCTGAATCTCATGTCCTGATTCTCCTGCCCTGAATCTCATGCCTTGAAACTTCTGCACTGAATCTCCTGCCCTGAAACGCTTGCCCCGAATCAAATGCCCTGAAACTCCTGCCCTGAATCTCCTGCCCTGAAACTCCTGCACTGAAACTCATGCCCTGAATCTCATGCCCTGAATCTCCTGCCCTGAATCTCACGCTGTGAAACCTCTGCACTGAATCTCCTGCCCTCAATCTCCTGCCCTGAAACTCATGCCCTGAATTTCATGCCCTGAAACTCCTGCACTGAAACTCCTGACCTGAAATTCCTGTTCTGAATCTCCTGCCCTGAAACTCATGCCCTGATTTACATGCCCTGAAATTCCAACCCTGAATTTCCTGACCTGAACCTCATGCCCTGAATCTCATGCCCTGAAATTCCTGCACTGAATCTCCTGCCCTAAAACTCATGTCCTGAATCGCATGCCCTGAAACTCCTGCCCTGAATTTCCTGCCCTGAAACTCATGCCCTGAATTTCATGGCCTTGATCTCATGCCCTGAATCTCATGCCCTGAAACTCATGCCCTGAATCTCCTGCCCTGCAACTCATGCCCTGAATCTCATGCTCTGAAATTTCTGCCCTGAAACTCCAGCCCTTAAAGTGAAGCTCTGAATCTCATGCCCTGAATCTCCTGCCCTGAATCTCATGCCCTGAAACTCCTGCCCTGAATCTCCTGCCCTGAAACTCATGCCCTGAATTTCATGGCCTTGATCTCATGCCCTGAATCTCATGCCTTTAAACTCATGCCTTGAATCTCATGCCCAGAATCTCCTGACCTGAATCTCATGCCCAGAATCTCATGCCCTAAATCTCATGCCCTGAATCTCCTGCACTGAATCTCCTGCCCTGAATCTCCTGCCCTGAAACGCTTGCCCTGAATCAAATGCCCTGAAACTCCTGCCCTGAATCTCCTGCCCAGAAACTCCTGCACTGAAACTCATGCCCTGAATCTCATGCCCTGATTCTCCTGCCCTGAATCTCATGCCCTGAATTTCATGCCATGAAACTCCCGCACTGAAACTCCTGCCCTGAATCACCTGCCCTGAATTTCTTGACCTGAAACTCCTGCCCTGAATCTCCTGCACTGAAACTCATGCCCTGAATCTCATGTCCTGATTCTCCTGCCCTGAATCTCATGCCTTGAAACTTCTGCACTGAATCTCCTGCCCTGAAACGCTTGCCCTGAATCAAATGCCCTGAAACTCCTGCCCTGAATCTCCTGCCCTGAAACTCCTGCACTGAAACTCATGCCCTGAATCTCATGCCCTGAATCTCCTGCCCTGAATCTCACGCTGTGAAACCTCTGCACTGAATCTCCTGCCCTCAATCTCCTGCCCTGAAACTCATGCCCTGAATTTCATGCCCTGAAACTCCTGCACTGAAACTCCTGACCTGAAATTCCTGTTCTGAATCTCCTGCCCTGAAACTCATGCCCTGATTTACATGCCCTGAAATTCCAACCCTGAATTTCCTGACCTGAACCTCATGCCCTGAATCTCATGCCCTGAAATTCCTGCACTGAATCTCCTGCCCTGAAACTCATGTCCTGAATCGCATGCCCTGAAACTCCTGCCCTGAATTTCCTGCCCTGAAACTCATGCCCTGAATTTCATGGCCTTGATCTCATGCCCTGAATCTCATGCCCTGAAACTCATGCCCTGAATCTCCTGCCCTGCAACTCATGCCCTGAATCTCATGCTCTGAAATTTCTGCCCTGAAACTCCAGCCCTTAAAGTGAAGCTCTGAATCTCATGCCCTGAATCTCCTGCCCTGAATCTCATGCCCTGAAACTCCTGCCCTGAATCTCCTGCCCTGAAACTCATGCCCTGAATTTCATGGCCTTGATCTCATGCCCTGAATCTCATGCCCTGAAACTCCTGCCCTGAATCGCCTGACCTGAAACTCATGTCCTGAATCTCCTGCCCTGAAAGTCATGCCCTGAATTTCATGGCCTTGATCTCATGCCCTGAATCTCATGCCCTGAAACTCCTGCACTGAAAGCCATGCCTTGAAACTAATGCCCTTGATCTCTTGCCCTGAATCTCATGCCCTGAAACTCCTGCCCTGAATATCAAGCGCAGAAACTACTGCCCTGAATCTTATACCCTGAATCTCATAACCTGAATCTCCTACCCTGAATCTTCTGCCCTAAAACTCATGACCTGAATCTCATGCCCTGAAACTCCTGCACTGAAACTCCTGCCCTGAATCTCAAGCCCTGAAACCACAGCCCTGAATCTCATGGCCTGAAACTCCTGCCCTAAAACTCATGACCTGAATCTCATGCCCTGAAACTCCTGCACTGAAACTCCTGCCCTGAATCTCAAGCCCTGAAACCACAGCCCTGAATCTCATGGCCTGAAACACCTGCCCTGAATCTCCTCCGCTGAAACTCATGCCCTGAAACTCATGCCCTGAAACTCATGCCCCAAAATCTCATGCCCTGAAACTCCTGCCCTGAATCTCCTGCCCTGAAACTCATGCCCTGAATTTCATGGCCTTGATCTCATGCCCTGAATCTCATGCCCTGAAACTCCTGCCCTGAATCGCAAGCCCTGAAACTACTGCCCTGAATATCATGCCTTGAAACTCCTGCCCTGAAACTGCAGCCCTGAATGACAAGACCTGAAACCACAGCCCTGAATCTCATGCCCTGAAACTAAAGCCCTGAATCTCATGCCCTGAAACTAAAGCTCTGAATCTCATGCCCTGAAACTCATTCCCTGAATCTCATGCCCTGAAACACCAACCCTGAAAAACCTGCCCTGAAACTCCTGCCCTGAACCTCATACCCTGAATCTCATGCCCTGAAACTCCTGCCCTGAAACTCATACCCTGAATCACATGCCCTGAAACTCCAGCCCTGAATCTGCTGACCTGAGGCTCATGCCCTGAAACTCCTGCATTGAATCTCCTGCCCTGAAACTCTTGCCCTGAATCTCCTGCCCTGAAACCAATGCCCTGAATCTCATGCCCTGAATCTCCTGCCCTGAAACTCCTGCACTGAATCTCCTGCCCTGAATCTCATACCCTGAAACTCATGCCCCAAAATCTCATGCCCTGAATCTCCTGCCCTAAAACTCATGCCCTGAATCTCATGCCCTGAATCTCCTGCCGTGAAACTCATGCCCTGAATCTCCTGCCCTGCAACTGCAGCCCTGAATGTCAAGCCTTGAAACCACAGCCCTGAATCTCATTCCCTGAAACTAAAGCCCTGAATCTCATTTCTTGAAACTCCTGCACTGTTTCTCCTGCCCTGAAACTCATGCCCTGAATCTCAGGCCCTGAAACTCCTGCCCTGAAACTCATGCCCTGAATATCATGCACTGAAATTTCTGCCTTGAAACTCCAGCGCTGAAATTAAAGCCCTGAATCTCAAGCCCTGAATCTCCTGCCCTGAATCTCCTGCTGCTGAATCTCATGCCCTAAAACTCCTGCCGTGAATCTCATGCCTTGAAACTAATGCCCTGAATCTCCGGCCCTGAAACTCATGCCCTGAATCTCATGCCTTGAATCTCCTGCCCTGCAACTGCAGCCCTGAATGTCAAGCCTTGAAATCACAGACCTGAATCTCATTCCCTGAAACTAAAGCCCTGAATCTCATTTCTTGAAACTCCTGCACTGTTTCTCCTGCCCTGAAACTCAGGCCCTGAATCTCAGGCCCTGAAACTCCTGCCCTGAAACTCATGCCCTGAATATCATGCACTGAAATTTCTGCCTTGAAACTCCAGCCCTGAAATTAAAGCCCTGAATCTCAAGCCCTGAATCTCCTGCCAAGAATCTCCTGCTGCTGAATCTAATGCCCTAAAACTCCTGCCGTGAATCTCATGCCTTGAAACTAATGCCCTGAATCTCCGGCCCTGAAACTCATGCCCTAAATCTCCTGCCCTGGAACTCATGCCCTGAAATTTTTGCCCAGAATCTCCAGCCCTGAAACTGAAGCCCTGAATCTCATGCCCTCAATCTCCTGCCCTGAATCTCCTGCCCTGAAACGCATGCCCTGAATTTCATGCCCTTGATCTAATGCCCTGCATATCATGCCCTGAAACTCCTGCCCTGAATCTGCTGACCTGAGGCTCATGCCCTGAAACTCCTGCATTGAATCTCCTGCCCTGAAACTCTTGCCCTGAATCTCCTGCCCTGAAACCAATGCCCTGAATCTCATGCCCTGAATCTCCTGCCCTGAAACTCCTGCACTGAATCTCCTGCCCTGAATCTCATACCCTGAAACTCATGCCCTGAATCTCATGCCCTGAAACTCATGCCCTGAATCTCCTGCCCTGAAACTCATGCCCTGAATCTCATGGCCTGAATCTCCTGTCCTGAAACTCATGCCCCAAAATCTCATGCCCTGAAACTCCTGCCCTGAATCTCCTGCCCTAAAACTCATGCCCTGAATCTCCTGCCGTGAAACTCATGCCCTGAATCTCCTGCCCTGCAACTGCAGCCCTGAATGTCAAGCCTTGAAACCACAGCCCTGAATCTCATTCCCTGAAACTAAAGCCCTGAATCTCATTTCTTGAAACTCCTGCACTGTTTCTCCTGCCCTGAAACTCATGCCCTGAATCTCAGGCCCTGAAACTCCTGCCCTGCAAGTCATGCCCTGAATGTCATGCCCTGAAACTCCTGCCCAGTATCTCATGCCTTGAAACTAATGACCAGAATCTCCGGCACTGAAACTCATGCCCTAAATCTCCTGCCCTGGAACTCATGCCCTGAAATTTTTGCCCAGAATCTCCAGCCCTGAAACTGAAGCCCTGAATCTCATGCCCTCAATCTCCTGCCCTGAATCTCCTGCCCTGAAACGCATGCCCTGAATTTCATGCCCTTGATCTAATGCCCTGCATATCATGCCCTGAAACTCCTGCCCTGAATCTCAAGGCCAGAAACGACTGCCCTGAATCTCATACCCTGAATCTCCTGCACTGAATCTCATAACCTGAAACTCCTGCCCTGAATCTCCTGTCCTAAAACTCATGCCATGACTTTCATGCCCTGAAACTCCTGCAATGAAACTCCTGCCCTGAAATTCCTGTCCTGAATCTCCTGCCCTCAATCTCATGCCCTGAATCGCATGCCCTGAAACACCTGCCCTGAATCTCAAGCCCTGAAACCACAGCCCTGAATCTCCTGCCCTTAATCTCATGCCCTGAATCTCATGCCCTGAAACTCCTGCACTGAAACTCCTGCCCTGAAACTAATGCCCTGAATCTCATGCCCTGAAACTCCTGCCGTGAAACTGATGCCCTGAATCTCATGCCCTGAAACTCCTGCACTGAAATTCCTGCCCTGAAACTCATACCCTGAATCTCTTGCCCTGAAACTCCTGCCCTGAAACTGCTGCCTTGCATCTCCTCCCCGGAAACTCCTGCCCTGAATCTCAAGCCCTGAATCTCAAGCCCTAAAACTACTGCCCTGAAACTCATGCCCTGAAAATAATGCCCTGAATCACAACGCCTGAAACTCCTGCTATGAATCTCTTGTACAGAAACTCCTGCACTGAAATTTCTGCCCTGAATGTCCTGCTCTGAAACTAATGCCCTGAATCACATGCCATGAAACTACTGCACTGAAACTCCTGCCCTGAAACTCATGACCTGAATCTCAGGCCCTGAAACTACTGCCCTGAAACTCCTGCCCTGAAACTGCTGCCCTGAATCTCA
>NW_027277682.1:0-25697 GCF_030028105.1 Mobula birostris
CTCAATGGGAGATCTGTACACTGACCGGTGTCTCTCAGTGGGAGATCTGTACACTGACCGGTGTCTCTCAGGGGGAGATCTGTACACTGACCAGTGTCTCTCAGAGGGAGAGCTGTACACTGACCAATGTTTCTCAGTGGGAGATCTGTACACTGACCAGTGCCTCTGTGGGAGATCTGTACACTGACCGGTGTCCTTTCAGGGAGAGATTCTGTACACTGACCGGTGTCTCTCAGTGGGAGATCTGTACACTGACCAGTGTCCTCTCAGGGGGAGATCTGTACACTGACCGGTGTCTCTCAGTGGGAGATCTGTTACACTGACCGGTGTCTCTAAGAGGGAGATCTGTACACTGAACCGGTGTCTCTCAGTGAGATTTGTACACTGACCGGTGTCTCTCAGTGAGATCTGTACACTGACTGGTGTCTCTCAGTGGGAGATCTGTACACTGACCCGGTGTCTCTCAGGGGGAGGTCTGTACACTGACCCAGTGTCTCTCAGGGGGAGATCTGTACACTGACCGGTGTCTCTCAGTGGGAGATCTGTACACTGACCGGTGTCTCTCAGTGGGAGATCTGCACACTGACCGGTGTCTCTCAGAGAGATCTGTACACTGACCGGAGTCTCTCAGTGGGAGATCTGTACACTGACCGGTATCTCTCAGGGGGAGATCTGTACACTGACCGGTGTCACTCAGGGGGAGATCTGTACACTGACCGGTGTCTCTCAGTGGAGATCTGTACACTGACCAGTGTCTCTCAGGGGGAGATCTGTACACTGACCGGTGTCTCTCAGTGGGAGATCTGTACACTGACCGGTGTCTCTCAGAGGGAGATCTGTACTCTGACCGGTGCCTCTCGGGAGAGATCTGTAGATTGACCGGTGTCTCTCTGGGGGAGATCTGTACACTGACCGGTGTCTCTCAGTGGGAGATCTGTACACTGACCGGTGTCTCTCAGTGGGAGATCTGTACACTGACCGGTGTCTCTCAGGGGGAGATCTGCACACTGACCGGTGCCTGTCAGGGGAGATCTGTACACTGACCGGTGTCTCTCAGGGGGAGATCTGTACACTGACCGGTGTCTCTCAGTGGGAGATCTGTACACTGACCGGTGTCCTCTCAGTGGGTGATCTGTACAGTGACCGGTGCCTCTCGGAGGTGATCTGTACACTGACCGGTGCCTCTCAGTGGGAGATCTGTACACTGAGCGGTGTCTCTCAGTGGGAGATCTGTACACTGACTGGTGTCTCTCAGTGGGAGATGTGTACACTGACCGGTTTCTCTCAGGGGGAGATCTGTACACTGACCGGTGTCTCTCAGTGGGAGATCTGTACACTGACCGGTGTCTCTCAGGGGGAGATCTGTACACTGACCTGTGTCTCTCAGGGGGAGATCTGTACACTGACCGGTGTCTCTCAGGGGGAGATCTGTACACTGACCCGTGTCTCGCAGGGGGAGATCTGTACACTGACCGGTTTCTCTCAGTGGGAGATCTGTACACTGACCGGTGTCTCTCAGGGGGAGATCTGTACACTGACCGGTGTCTCTCAGGGAGATCTGTACACTGATCGGTGTCTCTCAGGGGGAGATCTGTACACTGACCCGTGTCTCTCAGGGGGAGATCTGAAAACTGACCGGTGTCTCTCAGGGGGATATCTGTACACTGACCGGTGTCTCTCAGGGGGAGATCTGTACACTGACCGGTGTCTCTCAGTGGAGATCTGTACACTGACTCGGTGTCTCTCAGTGGGAGATCTGTACACTGACCAGTGTCTCTCAGTGGGAGATCTGTACACTGACCGGTGTCTCTCAGGGGGAGGTCTGTACACTGACCAGTGTCTCTCAGGGGGAGATCTGTACACTGACCGGTGTCTCTCAGTGGGAGATCTGTACACTGACCGGTGTCTCTCAGTGGGAGATCTGCACACTGACCGGTGTCTCTCAGAGAGATCTGTACACTGACCGGAGTCTCTCAGTGGGAGATCTGTACACTGACCGGTATCTCTCAGGGGGAGATCTGTACACTGACCGGTGTCACTCAGGGGGAGATCTGTACACTGACCGGTGTCTCTCAGTGGAGATCTGTACACTGACTGGTGTCTCTCAGTGGGAGATCTGTACACTGACCGGTGTCTCTCAGGGGGAGGTCTGTACACTGACCAGTGTCTCTCAGGGGGAGATCTGTACACTGACCGGTGTCTCTCAGTGGGGAGATCTGTACACTGACCGGTGTCTCTCAGTGGGAGATCTGCACACTGACCGGTGTCTCTCAGAGAGATCTGTGCACTGACCGGAGTCTCCCAGTGGGAGATCTGTACACTGACCGGTATCTCTCAGGGGGAGATCTGTACACTGACCGGTGTCACTCAGGGGGAGATCTGTACACTGACCGGTGTCTCTCAGTGGAGATCTGTACACTGACCAGTGTCTCTCAGGGGGAGATCTGTACACTGACCGGTGTCTCTCAGTGGGAGATCTGTACACTGACCGGTGTCTCTCAGAGGGAGATCTGTACTCTGACCGGTGCCTCTCGGGAGAGATCTGTAGATTGACCGGTGTCTCTCAGGGGGAGATCTGTACACTGACCGGTGTCTCTCAGTGGGAGATCTGTACACTGACCGGTGTCTCTCAGTGGGAGATCTGTACACTGACCGGTGTCTCTCAGGGGGAGATCTGCACACTGACCGGTGCCTGTCAGGGGGAGATCTGTACACTGACCGGTGTCTCTCAGGGGGAGATCTGTACACTGACCGGTGTCTCTCAGTGGGAGATCTGTACACTGACCGGTGTCTCTCAGTGGGTGATCTGTACAGTGACCGGTTGCCTCTCGGAGGTGATCTGTACACTGACCGGTGCCTCTCAGTGGGAGATCTGTACACTGAGCGGTGTCTCTCAGTGGGAGATCTGTACACTGACTGGTGTCTCTCAGTGGGAGATGTGTACACTGACCAGTGTCTCTCAGTGGGAGATCTGTACACTGACCGGTGGTCTCTCAGTGGGAGATCTGTACACTGACCGGTGTCTCTCAGTGGGAGATCTGTACACTGACCAGTGTCTCTCAGTGGGAGATCTGTACACTGACCGGTGTCTCTCAGTGGGAGATCTGTACACTGACCGGTGTCTCTCAGGGGGAGATCTGTACACTGACCGGTGTCTCTCTGTGAGATCTGTACACTGACCGGTGTCTCTCAGTGAGATCTGTACACCGACCGGTGTCTCTCAGTGGGAGATCTGTACACTGACCGGTGTCTCTCAGGGGGAGATCTGTACACTGACCGGTGTCTCTCAGGGAGATCTGTACACTGACCGGTGTCTCTCAGGGGGAGATCTGTACACTGACCGGTGTCCTCTCACGGGGAGATCTGTACACTGACCGGTGTCTCTCAGTGGGAGATCTGTACACTGACCGGTGTCTCTCAGGGGGAGATCTGTACACTGACCGGTGTCTCTCAGGGGGAGATCTGTACACTGACCAGTGTCTCTCAGTCGGAGATCTGTACACTGACCGGTGTCTCTCAGTCGGAGAGCTGTACACTGACCGGTGTCTTTCAGTGGGAGATCTATACACTGACCAGTGTCTCTCAGTGGGAGATCTGTACACTGACCGGTTTCTCTCAGGAGGGAGATCTGTACCACTGACCGGTGTCTCTCAGTGGGAGATCTGTACACTGACCGGTGTCTCTCAGGGGGAGATCTGTACACTGACCTGTGTCTCTCAGGGGGAGATCTGTACACTGACCGGTGTCTCTCAGGGGGAGATCTGTACACTGACCGGTGTCTCGCAGGGGGAGATCTGTACACTGACCGGTTTCTCTCAGTGGGAGATCTGTACACTGACCGGTGTCTCTCAGGGGGAGATCTGTACACTGACCGGTGTCTCTCAGGGAGATCTGTACACTGATCGGTGTCTCTCAGGGGGAGATCTGTACACTGACCCGTGTCTCTCAGGGGGAGATCTGAAAACTGACCGGTGTCTCTCAGGGGGATATCTGTACACTGACCGGTGTCTCTCAGGGGGAGATCTGTACACTGACCGGTGTCTCTCAGTGGGAGATCTGTACACTGACCGGTGTCTCTCAGTGGGAGATCTGTACACTGACCAGTGTCTCTCAGTGGGAGATCTGTACACTGACCGGTTTCTCTCAGGGGGAGATCTGTACACTGACCGATGTCTCTCAGTGGGAGATCTGTGCACTGATCGGTTTCTCTCAGGGGGAGATCTGTACACTGACCGAAAGTCTCTCAGTGGGAGATCTGTACACTGACCGGTGTCTCTCAGGGGGGATCTGTACACTGACCGGTGTCTCTCAGTGGGAGATCTGTACACTGACCGGTGTCTCTCAGTGGGAGATGTGTACACTGACCGGTGTCTCTCAGGGGAGATCTGTACACTGACTGGTGTCTCTCAGGGGGAGATCTGTACACTGACCGGTGTCTCTCAGGGAGATCTGTACACTGACCGGTGTCTCTCAGGGGGAGATCTGTACACTGACCGGTGTCTCTCAAGGGGAGATCTGTACACTGACCGTTGTCTCTCAGTGGGAGATCTGTACACTGACCGGTGTCTCTCAGGGGGAGATCTGTACACTGACCAGTGTCTCTGAGTGGGAGAGATCTGTACACTGACCAGTGTCTCTCAGGCGGAGATCTGTACACTGACCGGTGTCTCTCAGGGGGAGATCTGTACACTGACAGGTTTCTCTCAGGGGCAGATCTGTACACTGACCGGTGACTCTCAGTGGAGATCTGTACACTGACCGGTGCCTCTCAGGGGGAGATCTGTACACTGACCGGTGTCTCTCAGGGGTGATCTGTACACTGACCCCGTGTCTCTCAGTGGGAGATCTGTACACTGACCGGTGTCTCTCAGTGGGAGATCTGTACTCTGACCGGTGTCTCTCAGTAGGAGATCTGTACACTGACCGGTGTCTCTCAGTGGGAGATCTGTACACTGACCGGTGTCTCTTAGTGGGAGATCTGTACACTGACCGGTGTCTCTCAGGGGGAGATCTGTACACTGACCGGTGTCTCTCAGAGGGAGATCTGTACTCTGACCGGTGTCTCTCAGGGGGAGATCTGTACACTGACTGGTGTCTCTCAGGGGGAGATCTGTACACTGGACCGGTGTCTCTCAGTGGGAGATCTGTACAGTGACCGGTGCCTCTCGGGAGAGATCTGTAGATTGACCGGTGTCTCTCAGGGGGAGATCTGTACACTGACCGGTGTCCTCTCAGTGGGAGATCTGTACACTGACCGGTGTCTCTCAGTGGGAGATCTGTACACTGACCGGTGTCTCTCAGGGGGAGATCTGCACACTGACCGGTGCCTGTCAGGGGGAGATCTGTACACTGACCGGTGTCTCTCAGGGGGAGATCTGTACACTGACCGGTGTCTCTCAGTGGGAGATCTGTACACTGACCGGTGTCTCTCAGTGGGTGATCTGTACAGTGACCGGTGCCTCTCGGAGGTGATCTGTACACTGACCGGTGCCTCTCAGTGGGAGATCTGTACACTGAGCGGTGTCTCTCAGTGGGAGATCTGAACACTGACCGGTGTCTCTCAGTGGGAGATCTGTAGAGTGACCGGTGCCTCTCGGTGGAGATCTGTACATTGACCGGAGTCTCTCAGGGGGAGATCTGTACACTGACCGGTGTCTCTCAGTGGGAGATCTGTACACTGACCAGTGTCTCTCAGGGGGAGATCTGTACACTGACCGGTGTCTCTCAGTGGGAGATCTGTACACTGACCAGTGTCTCTCAGGGGGAGATCTGTACACTGACGGTGTCTCTCAGGGAGATCTGTACACTGACCGGTGTCTCTCAGTGGGAGATCTGTACACTGACCTGTGTCTCTCAGGGGGAGATCTGTACACTGACTGGTGTCTCTCAGTGGGAGATGTGTACACTGACCAGTGTCTCTCAGTGGGAGATCTGTACACTGACCGGTGTCTCTCAGTGGGAGATCTGTACACTGACCGGTGTCTCTCAGTGGGAGATCTGTACACTGACCAGTGTCTCTCAGTGGGAGATCTGTACACTGACCGGTGTCTCTCAGTGGGAGATCTGTACACTGACCGGTGTCTCTCAGGGGGAGATCTGTACACTGACCGGTATCTCTCAGGGGGAGATCGGTACACTGACCAGTGTGTCTAAGGGGGAGATCTGTACACTGACCGGTGTCTCTAAGAGGGAAATCTGTACACTGACCGGTGTCTCTCAGGGGCAGATCTGTACACTGACCGGTGTCTCTCAGGGGGAGATCTGTACACTGACCGGTGTCACTCAGGGGGAGATCTGTACACTGACCGGTGTCTCTCAGGGGGAGATCTGTACTCTGACTGGTGTCTCTCAGGGGGAGATCTGTGCACTGACCGGTGTCTCTCAGGGGGAGATCTGTACACTGACCGGTGTCTCTCAGTGGGAGATCTGTACAGTGACCGCTGCCGCTCGGGAGAGATCTGTACATTGACCGGTGTCTCTCAGTGGGAGATCTGTACACTGACCAGTGTCTCTCAGTGGGAGATCTGTACTCTAGCCAGTGTCTCTCAGTGGGAGATCTGTACACTGACCAGTGTCTCTCAGTGGGAGATCTGAACACTGACCGGTATCTCTCAGGGGGAGATCGGTACACTGACCGGTGTCTCTAAGGGGGAGATCTGTACACTGACCGGTGTCTCTAAGAGGGAAATCGGTACACTGACCGGTGTCTCTCAGGGGCAGATCTGTACACTGACCGGTGTCTCTCAGGGGGAGATCTGTACACTGACCGGTGTCACTCAGGGGGAGATCTGTACACTGACCGGTGTCTCTCAGGGGGAGATCTGTACTCTGACCGGTGTCTCTCAGGGGGAGATCTGTGCACTGACCGGTGTCTCTCAGGGGGAGATCTGTACACTGACCGGTGTCTCTCAGTGGGAGATCTGTACAGTGACCGCTGCCTCTCGGGAGAGATCTGTACATTGACCGGTGTCTCTCAGTGGGAGATCTGTACACTGACCGGTGTCTCTCAGGGGGAGATCTGTACACTGACCGGTGTCTCTCAGGGGGAGATCTGTACACTGACCGGTGTCTCTCTGTGGGAGATCTGTACACTGACCGGTGTCTCTCAGTGGGTGATCTGTACAGTGACCGGTGCCTCTCAGGGGAGATCTGTACATTGACCGGTGCCTCTCAGTGGGAGATATGTACACTGACCGGTGTCTCTCAGTGGGAGATCTGTACACTGACCCGTGTCTCTCAGTGGGAGATCTGTACAGGGACCGGTGCCTCTCGGGGGAGATCTGTACACTGACCGGTGTCTCTCGTGGGACATCTGTACACTGACCGGTGTCTCTCAGTGGGAGATCTGTACACTGACCGGTGCCTCTCAGTGGGAGATCTGTACACTGACCCGTGTCTCTCAGTGGGAGATCTGTACGGTGACCGGTGCCTCTCGGGGGAGATCTGTACATTGACCGGTGTCTCTCAGGGGGAGATCTGTACACTGACCGGTGTCTCTCAGTGGGAGATCTGTACACTGACGGTGTCTCTCAGGGGGAGATCTGTACACTGACCGGTGTCTCTCAGGGGGAGATCTGTACACTGACCGGTGTCTCTCAGTGGGAGATCTGTACACTGACCGGTGTATCTCAGAGGGAGATCTGTACACTGACCGGTGTCTCTCAGGGGGAGATCTGTACACTGACCGGTGTCTCTCAGTGGGAGATCTGTACACTAACCGGTGTCTCTCAGTGGGAGATCCGTACACTGACCGGTGTCTCTCAGGGAGATCTGTACACTGACCAGTGTCTCTCAGTGGGAGATCTGTACACTGACCGGTGTCTCTCAGGGGGAGATCTGTACTCTGACCGGTGTCTCTCAGGGAGATCTGTACACTGACCAGTGTCTCTCAGTGGGAGATCTGTACACTGACCGGTGTCTCTCAGGGGGAGATCTGTACACTGACCGGTGTCTCTCAGGGGGAGATCTGTACACTGACCGGTGTCTCTCAGGGGGAGATCTGTACACTGACCGGTGTCTCTCAGGGGGAGATCTGTACACTGACCGGTGTCTCTCAGTGGGAGATCTGTACACTGACCGGTGTCTCTCAGGGGGAGATCTGTACACTGACCGGTGTCTCTCAGGGGGAGATCTGTACACTGACCGGTGTCTCTCAGAGGGGATCAGTACACTGACCGGTGACTCTCAGTGGGAGATCTGTACACTGACCGGTGTCTCTCAGTGGGAGATCTGTACACTGACCGGTGTCTCTCAGTGGGAGATCTGTACACTGACCGGTGTCTCTCAGTGGGAGATCTGTACACTGAACGGTGTCTCTCAGTGGGAGATCTGTACACTGACCGGTGTCTCTCAGTGGGAGATCTGTACACTGACCGGTGTCTCTCAGGGGGAGATCTGTACACTGACTGGTGTCTCTCAGGGGGAGATCTGTACACTGACCGGTGTCTCTCAGGGGGAGATCTGTACACTGACCACTGTCTCTGAGGGGGAGATCTGTACACTGACCAGTGTCTCTCAGTGGGAGATCTGTACACTGACCGGTGTCTCTCAGTGGGAGATCTGTACACTGACCGGTGTCTCTCAGGGGGAGATCTGTACACTGACCGGTGTCTCTCAGTGGGAGATCTGTACACTGACCGGTGTCTCTCAGGGGGGATCTGTACACTGACCGGTGTCTCTCAGAGGGAGATCTGTACACTGACCGGTGTCTCTCAGTGGGAGATCTGTACACTGACCGGTGTCTCTCAGGGGGAGATCTGTACACTGACCGGTGTCTCTCAGTGAGATCTGTACACTGACTGGTGTCTCTCAGTGGGAGATCTGTACACTGACCGGTGTCTCTCAGGGGGAGGTCTGTACACTGACCAGTGTCTCTCAGGGGGAGATCTGTACACTGACCGGTGTCTCTCAGGGGGAGATCTGTACACAGACTGGTGTCTCTCAGTGGGAGATCTGTACACTGAACGGTGTCTCTCAGGGGGGATCTGTACACTGACCGGTGTCTCTCAGAGGGAGATCTGTACACTGACCGGTGTCTCTCAGGGGGAGATATGTACACTGACCGGTGTCTCTCAGTGAGATCTGTACACTGACCGGTGTCTCTCAGTGAGATCTGTACACTGACTGGTGTCTCTCAGTGGGAGATCTGTACACTGACCGGTGTCTCTCAGGGGGAGGTCTGTACACTGACCAGTGTCTCTCAGGGGGAGATCTGTACACTGACCGGTGTCTCTCAGGGGGAGATCTGTACACTGACCGGTGTCTCTCAGTGGGAGATCTGTACACTGACCGGTGTCTCTCAGGGGGGATCTGTACACTGACCGGTGTCTCTCAGTGGGAGATCTGTACACTAACCGGTGTCTCTCAGGGGGAGATCTGTACACTGACCGGTGACTCTCAGGGGGAGATCTGTACACTGACCGGTGTCTCTCAGGGGGAGATCTGCACAATAACCGGTGTGTCTCAGGGGGAGATCTGTACACTGACCGGTGTCTCTCAGGGGGAGACCTGTACACTGACCGGTGTATCTCAGAGGGAGATCTGTACTCTGACCAGTGTCTCTCAGGGAGAGATCTGTACACTGACCGGTGTCTCTCAGAGGGGATCAGTACACTGACCGGTGTCTCTCAGTGGGAGATCTGTACACTGACCGGTGTCTCTCAGGGGGAGATCTGTACACTGACCAGTGTCTCTGAGTGGGAGAGATCTGTACACTGACCAGAGTCTCTCAGGGGGAGATCTGTACACTGACCGGTGTCTCTCAGGGGGAGATCTGTACACTGACCGGTTTCTCTCAGGGGCAGATCTGTACACTGACTGGTGACTCTCAGTGGAAATCTGTACACTGACCGGTGCCTCTCAGGGGGAGATCTGTACACTGACCGGTGTCTCTCAGGGGGGATCTGTACACTGACCCGTGTCTCTCAGTGGGAGATCTGTACACTGAACGGTGTCTCTCAGTGGGAGATCTGTACTCTGACCGGTGTCTCTCAGTAGGAGATCTGTACACTGACCGGTGTCTCTCAGTGGGAGATCTGTACACTGACCGGTGTCTCTCAGTGGGAGATCTGTACACTGACCGGTGTCTCTCAGGGGGAGATCTGTACACTGACCGGTGTCTCTCAGTAGGAGATCTGTACACTGACCGGTGTCTGTCAGTGGGAGATCTGTACACTGACCGGTGTCTCTCAGGGGGAGATCTGTACACTGACCGGTGTCTCTCAGGGAGATCTCTACACTGACCGGTGTCTCTCAATGGGAGATCTGTACACTGACCGGTGTCTCTCAGTGGGAGATCTGTACACTGACCGGTGTCTCTCAGGGGGAGATCTGTACACTGACCAGTGTCTCTCAGAGGGAGAGCTGTACACTGACCAATGTTTCTCAGTGGGAGATCTGTACACTGACCAGTGCCTCTGTGGGAGATCTGTACACTGACCGGTGTCTTTCAGGGAGAGATCTGTACACTGACCGGTGTCTCTCAGTGGGAGATCTGTACACTGACCAGTGTCTCTCAGGGGGAGATCTGTACACTGACCGGTGTCTCTCAGTGGGAGATCTGTACACTGACCGGTGTCTCTAAGAGGGAGATCTGTACACTGACCGGTGTCTCTCAGTGAGATTTGTACACTGACCGGTGTCTCTCAGTGAGATCTGTACACTGACTGGTGTCTCTCAGTGGGAGATCTGTACACTGACCGGTGTCTCTCAGGGGGAGGTCTGTACACTGACCAGTGTCTCTCAGGGGGAGATCTGTACACTGACCGGTGTCTCTCAGTGGGAGATCTGTACACTGACCGGTGTCTCTCAGTGGGAGATCTGCACACTGACCGGTGTCTCTCAGAGAGATCTGTACACTGACCGGAGTCTCTCAGTGGGAGATCTGTACACTGACCGGTATCTCTCAGGGGGAGATCTGTACACTGACCGGTGTCACTCAGGGGGAGATCTGTACACTGACCGGTGTCTCTCAGTGGAGATCTGTACACTGACCAGTGTCTCTCAGGGGGAGATCTGTACACTGACCGGTGTCTCTCAGTGGGAGATCTGTACACTGACCGGTGTCTCTCAGAGGGAGATCTGTACTCTGACCGGTGCCTCTCGGGAGAGATCTGTAGATTGACCGGTGTCTCTCAGGGGGAGATCTGTACACTGACCGGTGTCTCTCAGTGGGAGATCTGTACACTGACCGGTGTCTCTCAGTGTGAGATCTGTACACTGACCGGTGTCTCTCAGGGGGAGATCTGCACACTGACCGGTGCCTGTCAGGGGGAGATCTGTACACTGACCGGTGTCTCTCAGGGGGAGATCTGTACACTGACCGGTGTCTCTCAGTGGGAGATCTGTACACTGACCGGTGTCTCTCAGTGGGTGATCTGTACAGTGACCGGTGCCTCTCGGAGGTGATCTGTACACTGACCGGTGCCTCTCAGTGGGAGATCTGTACACTGAGCGGTGTCTCTCAGTGGGAGATCTGTACACTGACTGGTGTCTCTCAGTGGGAGATGTGTACACTGACCAGTGTCTCTCAGTGGGAGATCTGTACACTGACCGGTGTCTCTCAGTGGGAGATCTGTACACTGACCGGTGTCTCTCAGTGGGAGATCTGTACACTGACCAGTGTCTCTCAGTGGGAGATCTGTACACTGACCGGTGTCTCTCAGTGGGAGATCTGTACACTGACCGGTGTCTCTCAGGGGGAGATCTGTACACTGACCGGTGTCTCTCTGTGAGATCTGTACACTGACCGGTGTCTCTCAGTGAGATCTGTACACTGACCGGTGTCTCTCAGTGGGAGATCTGTACACTGACCGGTGTCTCTCAGGGGGAGATCTGTACACTGACCGGTGTCTCTCAGGGAGATCTGTACACTGACCGGTGTCTCTCAGGGGGAGATCTGTACACTGACCGGTGTCTATCACGGGGAGATCTGTACACTGACCGGTGTCTCTCAGTGGGAGATCTGTACACTGACCGGTGTCTCTCAGGGGGAGATCTGTACACTGACCGGTGTCTCTCAGGGGGAGATCTGTACACTGACCAGTGTCTCTCAGTCGGAGATCTGTACACTGACCGGTGTCTCTCAGTCGGAGAGCTGTACACTGACCGGTGTCTTTCAGTGGGAGATCTATACACTGACCAGTGTCTCTCAGTGGGAGATCTGTACACTGACCGGTTTCTCTCAGGGGGAGATCTGTACACTGACCGGTGTCTCTCAGTGGGAGATCTGTACACTGACCGGTGTCTCTCAGGGGGAGATCTGTACACTGACCTGTGTCTCTCAGGGGGAGATCTGTACACTGACCGGTGTCTCTCAGGGGGAGATCTGTACACTGACCGGTGTCTCGCAGGGGGAGATCTGTACACTGACCGGTTTCTCTCAGTGGGAGATCTGTACACTGACCGGTGTCTCTCAGGGGGAGATCTGTACACTGACCGGTGTCTCTCAGGGAGATCTGTACACTGATCGGTGTCTCTCAGGGGGAGATCTGTACACTGACCCGTGTCTCTCAGGGGGAGATCTGAAAACTGACCGGTGTCTCTCAGGGGGATATCTGTACACTGACCGGTGTCTCTCAGGGGGAGATCTGTACACTGACCGGTGTCTCTCAGTGGAGATCTGTACACTGACCGGTGTCTCTCAGTGGGAGATCTGTACACTGACCAGTGTCTCTCAGTGGGAGATCTGTACACTGACCGGTTTCTCTCAGGGGGAGATCTGTACACTGACCGATGTCTCTCAGTGGGAGATCTGTGCACTGATCGGTTTCTCTCAGGGGGAGATCTGTACACTGACCGAAGTCTCTCAGTGGGAGATCTGTACACTGACCGGTGTCTCTCAGGGGGGATCTGTACACTGACCGGTGTCTCTCAGTGGGAGATCTGTACACTGACCGGTGTCTCTCAGTGGGAGATGTGTACACTGACCGGTGTCTCTCAGGGGGAGATCTGTACACTGACTGGTGTCTCTCAGGGGGAGATCTGTACACTGACAGGTGTCTCTCAGGGAGATCTGTACACTGACCGGTGTCTCTCAGGGGGAGATCTGTACACTGACCGGTGTCTCTCAAGGGGAGATCTGTACACTGACCGTTGTCTCTCAGTGGGAGATCTGTACACTGACCGGTGTCTCTCAGGGGGAGATCTGTACACTGACCAGTGTCTCTGAGTGGGAGAGATCTGTACACTGACCAGTGTCTCTCAGGGGGAGATCTGTACACTGACCGGTGTCTCTCAGGGGGAGATCTGTACACTGACAGGTTTCTCTCAGGGGCAGATCTGTACACTGACCGGTGACTCTCAGTGGAGATCTGTACACTGACCGGTGCCTCTCAGGGGGAGATCTGTACACTGACCGGTGTCTCTCAGGGGTGATCTGTACACTGACCCGTGTCTCTCAGTGGGAGATCTGTACACTGACCGGTGTCTCTCAGTGGGAGATCTGTACTCTGACCGGTGTCTCTCAGTAGGAGATCTGTACACTGACCGGTGTCTCTCAGTGGGAGATCTGTACACTGACCGGTGTCTCTTAGTGGGAGATCTGTACACTGACCGGTGTCTCTCAGGGGGAGATCTGTACACTGACCGGTGTCTCTCAGAGGGAGATCTGTACTCTGACCGGTGTCTCTCAGGGGGAGATCTGTACACTGACTGGTGTCTCTCAGGGGGAGATCTGTACACTGACCGGTGTCTCTCAGTGGGAGATCTGTACAGTGACCGGTGCCTCTCGGGAGAGATCTGTAGATTGACCGGTGTCTCTCAGGGGGAGATCTGTACACTGACCGGTGTCTCTCAGTGGGAGATCTGTACACTGACCGGTGTCTCTCAGTGGGAGATCTGTACACTGACCGGTGTCTCTCAGGGGGAGATCTGCACACTGACCGGTGCCTGTCAGGGGGAGATCTGTACACTGACCGGTGTCTCTCAGGGGGAGATCTGTACACTGACCGGTGTCTCTCAGTGGGAGATCTGTACACTGACCGGTGTCTCTCAGTGGGTGATCTGTACAGTGACCGGTGCCTCTCGGAGGTGATCTGTACACTGACCGGTGCCTCTCAGTGGGAGATCTGTACACTGAGCGGTGTCTCTCAGTGGGAGATCTGAACACTGACCGGTGTCTCTCAGTGGGAGATCTGTAGAGTGACCGGTGCCTCTCGGTGGAGATCTGTACATTGACCGGAGTCTCTCAGGGGGAGATCTGTACACTGACCGGTGTCTCTCAGTGGGAGATCTGTACACTGACCAGTGTCTCTCAGGGGGAGATCTGTACACTGACCGGTGTCTCTCAGTGGGAGATCTGTACACTGACCAGTGTCTCTCAGGGGGAGATCTGTACACTGACTGGTGTCTCTCAGGGAGATCTGTACACTGACCGGTGTCTCTCAGTGGGAGATCTGTACACTGACCTGTGTCTCTCAGGGGGAGATCTGTACACTGACTGGTGTCTCTCAGTGGGAGATGTGTACACTGACCAGTGTCTCTCAGTGGGAGATCTGTACACTGACCGGTGTCTCTCAGTGGGAGATCTGTACACTGACCAGTGTCTCTCAGTGGGAGATCTGTACACTGACCGGTGTCTCTCAGTGGGAGATCTGTACACTGACCGGTGTCTCTCAGGGGGAGATCTGTACACTGACCGGTGTCTCTCTGTGAGATCTGTACACTGACCGGTGTCTCTCAGTGAGATCTGTACACTGACCGGTGTCTCTCAGGGGGAGATCTGTACACTGACCGGTGTCTCTCAGTGGGAGATCTGTACACTGACCGGTGTCTCTCAGTGGGAGATCTGTACACTGACCGGTGTCTCTCAGGGGGAGATCTGCACACTGACCGGTGCCTGTCAGGGGGAGATCTGTACACTGACCGGTGTCTCTCAGGGGGAGATCTGTACACTGACCGGTGTCTCTCAGTGGGAGATCTGTACACTGACCGGTGTCTCTCAGTGGGTGATCTGTACAGTGACCGGTGCCTCTCGGAGGTGATCTGTACACTGACCGGTGCCTCTCAGTGGGAGATCTGTACACTGAGCGGTGTCTCTCAGTGGGAGATCTGAACACTGACCGGTGTCTCTCAGTGGGAGATCTGTAGAGTGACCGGTGCCTCTCGGTGGAGATCTGTACATTGACCGGAGTCTCTCAGGGGGAGATCTGTACACTGACCGGTGTCTCTCAGTGGGAGATCTGTACACTGACCAGTGTCTCTCAGGGGGAGATCTGTACACTGACCGGTGTCTCTCAGTGGGAGATCTGTACACTGACCAGTGTCTCTCAGGGGGAGATCTGTACACTGACTGGTGTCTCTCAGGGAGATCTGTACACTGACCGGTGTCTCTCAGTGGGAGATCTGTACACTGACCTGTGTCTCTCAGGGGGAGATCTGTACACTGACTGGTGTCTCTCAGTGGGAGATGTGTACACTGACCAGTGTCTCTCAGTGGGAGATCTGTACACTGACCGGTGTCTCTCAGTGGGAGATCTGTACACTGACCGGAGTCTCTCAGTGGGAGATCTGTACACTGACCGGTGTCTCTCAGTGGGAGATCTGTACACTGACCGGTGTCTCTCAGGGGGAGATCTGTACACTGACCGGTGTCTCTCTGTGAGATCTGTACACTGACCGGTGTCTCTCAGTGAGATCTGTACACTGACCGGTGTCTCTCTGTGGGAGATTTGTACACTGACCGGTGTCTCTCAGGGGGAGATCTGTACACTGACCGGTGTCTCTCAGGGAGATCTGTACACTGACCGGTGTCTCTCAGGGGGAGATCTGTACACTGACCGGTGTCTCTCACGGGGAGATCTGTACACTGACCGGTGTCTCTCAGTGGGAGATCTGTACACTGACCGGTGTCTCTCAGGGGGAGATCTGTACACTGACCGGTGTCTCTCAGGGGGAGATCTGTACACTGACCAGTGTCTCTCAGTCGAAGATCTGTACACTGACCGGTGTCTCTCAGTCGGAGAGCTGTACACTGACCGGTGTCTTTCAGTGGGAGATCTATACACTGACCAGTGTCTCTCAGTGGGAGATCTGTACACTGACCGGTTTCTCTCAGGGGGAGATCTGTACACTGACCGGTGTCTCTCTGTGGGAGATCTGTACACTGACCGGTGTCTCTCAGGGGGAGATCTGTACACTGACCTGTGTCTCTCAGGGGGAGATCTGTACACTGACCGGTGTCTCTCAGGGGGAGATCTGTACACTGACCGGTGTCTCGCAGGGGGAGATCTGTACACTGACCGGTTTCTCTCAGTGGGAGATCTGTACACTGACCGGTGTCTCTCAGGGGGAGATCTGTACACTGACCGGTGTCTCTCAGGGAGATCTGTACACTGATCGGTGTCTCTCAGGGGGAGATCTGTACACTGACCGGTGTCTCTCAGGGGGAGATCTGTACACTGACCGGTGTCTCTCAGGGGGATATCTGTACACTGACCGGTGTCTCTCAGGGGGAGATCTTTACACTGACCGGTGTCTCTCAGTGGGAGATCTGTACACTGACCGGTGTCTCTCAGTGGGAGATCTGTACACTGACCAGTGTCTCTCAGTGGGAGATCTGTACACTGACCGGTTTCTCTCAGGGAGATCTGTACACTGATCGGTGTCTCTCAGGGGGAGATCTGTACACTGACCCGTGTCTCTCAGGGGGAGATCTGTACACTGACCGGTGTCTCTCAGGGGGATATCTGTACACTGACCGGTGTCTCTCAGGGGGAGATCTGTACACTGACCGGTGTCTCTCAGTGGGAGATCTGTACACTGACCGGTGTCTCTCAGTGGGAGATCTGTACACTGACCAGTGTCTCTCAGTGGGAGATCTGTACACTGACCGGTTTCTCTCAGGGGGAGATCTGTACACTGACCGATGTCTCTCAGTGGGAGATCTGTGCACTGATCGGTTTCTCTCAGGGGGAGATCTGTACACTGACCGATGTCTCTCAGTGGGAGATCTGTACACTGACCGGTGTCTCTCAGGGGGGATCTGTACACTGACCGGTGTCTCTCAGTGGGAGATCTGTACACTGACCGGTGTCTCTCAGTGGGAGATCTGTACACTGACCGGTGTCTCTCAGGGGGAGATCTGTACACTGACTGGTGTCTCTCAGGGGGAGATCTGTACACTGACCGGTGTCTCTCAGGGAGATCTGTACACTGACCGGTGTCTCTCAGGGGGAGATCTGTACACTGACCGGTGTCTCTCAAGGGGAGATCTGTACACTGACCGGTGTCTCTCAGGGAGATCTGTACACTGACCGGTGTCTCTCAGGGGGAGATCTGTACACTGACCGGTGTCTCTCAGGGGGAGATCTGTACACTGACCAGTGTCTCTGAGTGGGAGAGATCTGTACACTGACCAGTGTCTCTCAGGGGGAGATCTGTACACTGACCGGTGTCTCTCAGGGGGAGATCTGTACACTGACAGGTTTCTCTCAGGGGGAGATCTGTACACTGACCGGTGTCTCTCAGTGGGAGATCTGTACACTGACCAGTGTCTCTCAGGGGGAGATCTGTACACTGACCGGTGTCTCTCAGTGGGAGATCTGTACACTGACCAGTGTCTCTCAGGGGGAGATCTGTACACTGACTGGTGTCTCTCAGGGAGATCTGTACACTGACCGGTGTCTCTCAGTGGGAGATCTGTACACTGACCTGTGTCTCTCAGGGGGAGATCTGTACACTGACTGGTGTCTCTCAGTGGGAGATGTGTACACTGACCAGTGTCTCTCAGTGGGAGATCTGTACACTGACCGGTGTCTCTCAGTGGGAGATCTGTACACTGACCGGTGTCTCTCAGTGGGAGATCTGTACACTGACCAGTGTCTCTCAGTGGGAGATCTGTACACTGACCGGTGTCTCTCAGTGGGAGATCTGTACACTGACCGGTGTCTCTCAGGGGGAGATCTGTACACTGACCGGTGTCTCTCTGTAAGATCTGTACACTGACCGGTGTCTCTCAGTGAGATCTGTACACTGACCGGTGTCTCTCAGGGGGAGATCTGTACACTGACCGGTGTCTCTCAGTGGGAGATCTGTACACTGACCGGTGTCTCTCAGTGGGAGATCTGTACACTGACCGGTGTCTCTCAGGGGGAGATCTGCACACTGACCGGTGCCTGTCAGGGGGAGATCTGTACACTGACCGGTGTCTCTCAGGGGGAGATCTGTACACTGACCGGTGTCTCTCAGTGGGAGATCTGTACACTGACCGGTGTCTCTCAGTGGGTGATCTGTACAGTGACCGGTGCCTCTCGGAGGTGATCTGTACACTGACCGGTGCCTCTCAGTGGGAGATCTGTACACTGAGCGGTGTCTCTCAGTGGGAGATCTGAACACTGACCGGTGTCTCTCAGTGGGAGATCTGTAGAGTGACCGGTGCCTCTCGGTGGAGATCTGTACATTGACCGGAGTCTCTCAGGGGGAGATCTGTACACTGACCGGTGTCTCTCAGTGGGAGATCTGTACACTGACCAGTGTCTCTCAGGGGGAGATCTATACACTGACCGGTGTCTCTCAGTGGGAGATCTGTACACTGACCAGTGTCTCTCAGGGGGAGATCTGTACACTGACTGGTGTCTCTCAGGGAGATCTGTACACTGACCGGTGTCTCTCAGTGGGAGATCTGTACACTGACCTGTGTCTCTCAGCGGGAGATCTGTACACTGACTGGTGTCTCTCAGTGGGAGATGTGTACACTGACCAGTGTCTCTCAGTGGGAGATCTGTACACTGACCGGTGTCTCTCAGTGGGAGATCTGTACACTGACCGGAGTCTCTCAGTGGGAGATCTGTACACTGACCGGTGTCTCTCAGTGGGAGATCTGTACACTGACCGGTGTCTCTCAGGGGGAGATCTGTACACTGACCGGTGTCTCTCTGTGAGATCTGTACACTGACCGGTGTCTCTCAGTGAGATCTGTACACTGACCATTGTCTCTCTGTGGGAGATTTGTACACTGACCGGTGTCTCTCAGGGGGAGATCTGTACACTGACCGGTGTCTCTCAGGGAGATCTGTACACTGACCGGTGTCTCTCAGGGGGAGATCTGTACACTGACCGGTGTCTCTCACGGGGAGATCTGTACACTGACCGGTGTCTCTCAGTGGGAGATCTGTACACTGACCGGTGTTTCTCAGGGGGAGATCTGTACACTGACCGGTGTCTCTCAGGGGGAGATCTGTACACTGACCAGTGTCTCTCAGTCGGAGATCTGTACACTGACCGGTGTCTCTCAGTCGGAGAGCTGTACACTGACCGGTGTCTTTCAGTGGGAGATCTATACACTGACCAGTGTCTCTCAGTGGGAGATCTGTACACTGACCGGTTTCTCTCAGGGGGAGATCTGTACACTGACCGGTGTCTCTCTGTGGGAGATCTGTACACTGACCGGTGTCTCTCAGGGGGAGATCTGTACACTGACCTGTGTCTCTCAGGGGGAGATCTGTACACTGACCGGTGTCTCTCAGTGGGAGATGTGTACACTGACCGGTGTCTCTCAGGGGGAGATCTGTACACTGACTGGTGTCTCTCAGGGGGAGATCTGTACACTGACAGGTGTCTCTCAGGGAGATCTGTACACTGACCGGTGTCTCTCAGGGGGAGATCTGTACACTGACCGGTGTCTCTCAAGGGGAGATCTGTACACTGACCGTTGTCTCTCAGTGGGAGATCTGTACACTGACCGGTGTCTCTCAGGGGGAGATCTGTACACTGACCAGTGTCTCTGAGTGGGAGAGATCTGTACACTGACCAGTGTCTCTCAGGGGGAGATCTGTACACTGACCGGTGTCTCTCAGGGGGAGATCTGTACACTGACAGGTTTCTCTCAGGGGCAGATCTGTACACTGACCGGTGACTCTCAGTGGAGATCTGTACACTGACCGGTGCCTCTCAGGGGGAGATCTGTACACTGACCGGTGTCTCTCAGGGGTGATCTGTACACTGACCCGTGTCTCTCAGTGGGAGATCTGTACACTGACCGGTGTCTCTCAGTGGGAGATCTGTACTCTGACCGGTGTCTCTCAGTAGGAGATCTGTACACTGACCGGTGTCTCTCAGTGGGAGATCTGTACACTGACCGGTGTCTCTTAGTGGGAGATCTGTACACTGACCGGTGTCTCTCAGGGGGAGATCTGTACACTGACCGGTGTCTCTCAGAGGGAGATCTGTACTCTGACCGGTGTCTCTCAGGGGGAGATCTGTACACTGACTGGTGTCTCTCAGGGGAGATCTGTACACTGACCGGTGTCTCTCAGTGGGAGATCTGTACAGTGACCGGTGCCTCTCGGGAGAGATCTGTAGATTGACCGGTGTCTCTCAGGGGGAGATCTGTACACTGACCGGTGTCTCTCAGTGGGAGATCTGTACACTGACCGGTGTCTCTCAGTGGGAGATCTGTACACTGACCGGTGTCTCTCAGGGGGAGATCTGCACACTGACCGGTGCCTGTCAGGGGGAGATCTGTACACTGACCGGTGTCTCTCAGGGGGAGATCTGTACACTGACCGGTGTCTCTCAGTGGGAGATCTGTACACTGACCGGTGTCTCTCAGTGGGTGATCTGTACAGTGACCGGTGCCTCTCGGAGGTGATCTGTACACTGACCGGTGCCTCTCAGTGGGAGATCTGTACACTGAGCGGTGTCTCTCAGTGGGAGATCTGAACACTGACCGGTGTCTCTCAGTGGGAGATCTGTAGAGTGACCGGTGCCTCTCGTGGAGATCTGTACATTGACCGGAGTCTCTCAGGGGGAGATCTGTACACTGACCGGTGTCTCTCAGTGGGAGATCTGTACACTGACCAGTGTCTCTCAGGGGAGATCTGTACACTGACCGGTGTCTCTCAGTGGGAGATCTGTACACTGACCAGTGTCTCTCAGGGGGAGATCTGTACACTGACTGGTGTCTCTCAGGGAGATCTGTACACTGACCGGTGTCTCTCAGTGGGAGATCTGTACACTGACCTGTGTCTCTCAGGGGGAGATCTGTACACTGACTGGTGTCTCTCAGTGGGAGATGTGTACACTGACCAGTGTCTCTCAGTGGGAGATCTGTACACTGACCGGTGTCTCTCAGTGGGAGATCTGTACACTGACCAGTGTCTCTCAGTGGGAGATCTGTACACTGACCGGTGTCTCTCAGTGGGAGATCTGTACACTGACCGGTGTCTCTCAGGGGGAGATCTGTACACTGACCGGTGTCTCTCTGTGAGATCTGTACACTGACCGGTGTCTCTCAGTGAGATCTGTACACTGACCGGTGTCTCTCAGGGGGAGATCTGTACACTGACCGGTGTCTCTCAGTGGGAGATCTGTACACTGACCGGTGTCTCTCAGTGGGAGATCTGTACACTGACCGGTGTCTCTCAGGGGGAGATCTGCACACTGACCGGTGCCTGTCAGGGGGAGATCTGTACACTGACCGGTGTCTCTCAGGGGGAGATCTGTACACTGACCGGTGTCTCTCAGTGGGAGATCTGTACACTGACCGGTGTCTCTCAGTGGGTGATCTGTACAGTGACCGGTGCCTCTCGGAGGTGATCTGTACACTGACCGGTGCCTCTCAGTGGGAGATCTGTACACTGAGCGGTGTCTCTCAGTGGGAGATCTGAACACTGACCGGTGTCTCTCAGTGGGAGATCTGTAGAGTGGACCGGTGCCTCTCGGTGGAGATCTGTACATTGACCGGAGTCTCTCAGGGGGAGATCTGTACACTGACCGGTGTCTCTCAGTGGGAGATCTGTACACTGACCAGTGTCTCTCAGGGGGAGATCTGTACACTGACCGGTGTCTCTCAGTGGGAGATCTGTACACTGACCAGTGTCTCTCAGGGGGAGATCTGTACACTGACTGGTGTCTCTCAGGGAGATCTGTACACTGACCGGTGTCTCTCAGTGGGAGATCTGTACACTGACCTGTGTCTCTCAGGGGGAGATCTGTACACTGACTGGTGTCTCTCAGTGGGAGATGTGTACACTGACCAGTGTCTCTCAGTGGGAGATCTGTACACTGACCGGTGTCTCTCAGTGGGAGATCTGTACACTGACCGGAGTCTCTCAGTGGGAGATCTGTACACTGACCGGTGTCTCTCAGTGGGAGATCTGTACACTGACCGGTGTCTCTCAGGGGGAGATCTGTACACTGACCGGTGTCTCTCTGTGAGATCTGTACACTGACCGGTGTCTCTCAGTGAGATCTGTACACTGACCGGTGTCTCTCTGTGGGAGATTTGTACACTGACCGGTGTCTCTCAGGGGGAGATCTGTACACTGACCGGTGTCTCTCAGGGAGATCTGTACACTGACCGGTGTCTCTCAGGGGGAGATCTGTACACTGACCGGTGTCTCTCACGGGGAGATCTGTACACTGACCGGTGTCTCTCAGTGGGAGATCTGTACACTGACCGGTGTCTCTCAGGGGGAGATTCTGTACACTGACCGGTGTCTCTCAGGGGGAGATCTGTACACTGACCAGTGTCTCTCAGTCGAAGATCTGTACACTGACCGGTGTCTCTCAGTCGGAGAGCTGTACACTGACCGGTGTCTTTCAGTGGGAGATCTATACACTGACCAGTGTCTCTCAGTGGGAGATCTGTACACTGACCGGTTTCTCTCAGGGGGAGATCTGTACACTGACCGGTGTCTCTCTGTGGGAGATCTGTACACTGACCGGTGTCTCTCAGGGGGAGATCTGTACACTGACCTGTGTCTCTCAGGGGGAGATCTGTACACTGACCGGTGTCTCTCAGGGGGAGATCTGTACACTGACCGGTGTCTCGCAGGGGGAGATCTGTACACTGACCGGTTTCTCTCAGTGGGAGATCTGTACACTGACCGGTGTCTCTCAGGGGGAGATCTGTACACTGACCGGTGTCTCTCAGGGAGATCTGTACACTGATCGGTGTCTCTCAGGGGGAGATCTGTACACTGACCGGTGTCTCTCAGGGGGAGATCTGTACACTGACCGGTGTCTCTCAGGGGGATATCTGTACACTGACCGGTGTCTCTCAGGGGAGATCTTTACACTGACCGGTGTCTCTCAGTGGGAGATCTGTACACTGACCGGTGTCTCTCAGTGGGAGATCTGTACACTGACCAGTGTCTCTCAGTGGGAGATCTGTACACTGACCGGTTTCTCTCAGGGAGATCTGTACACTGATCGGTGTCTCTCAGGGGGAGATCTGTACACTGACCCGTGTCTCTCAGGGGGAGATCTGTACACTGACCGGTGTCTCTCAGGGGGATATCTGTACACTGACCGGTGTCTCTCAGGGGGAGATCTGTACACTGACCGGTGTCTCTCAGTGGGAGATCTGTACACTGACCGGTGTCTCTCAGTGGGAGATCTGTACACTGACCAGTGTCTCTCAGTGGGAGATCTGTACACTGACCGGTTTCTCTCAGGGGGAGATCTGTACACTGACCGATGTCTCTCAGTGGGAGATCTGTGCACTGATCGGTTTCTCTCAGGGGGAGATCTGTACACTGACCGATGTCTCTCAGTGGGAGATCTGTACACTGACCGGTGTCTCTCAGGGGGGATCTGTACACTGACCGGTGTCTCTCAGTGGGAGATCTGTACACTGACCGGTGTCTCTCAGTGGGAGATCTGTACACTGACCGGTGTCTCTCAGGGGGAGATCTGTACACTGACTGGTGTCTCTCAGGGGGAGATCTGTACACTGACCGGTGTCTCTCAGGGAGATCTGTACACTGACCGGTGTCTCTCAGGGGGAGATCTGTACACTGACCGGTGTCTCTCAAGGGGAGATCTGTACACTGACCGGTGTCTCTCAGGGAGATCTGTACACTGACCGGTGTCTCTCAGGGGGAGATCTGTACACTGACCGGTGTCTCTCAGGGGGAGATCTGTACACTGACCAGTGTCTCTGAGTGGGAGAGATCTGTACACTGACCAGTGTCTCTCAGGGGGAGATCTGTACACTGACCGGTGTCTCTCAGGGGGAGATCTGTACACTGACAGGTTTCTCTCAGGGGGAGATCTGTACACTGACCGGTGTCTCTCAGTGGGAGATCTGTACACTGACCAGTGTCTCTCAGGGGGAGATCTGTACACTGACCGGTGTCTCTCAGTGGGAGATCTGTACACTGACCAGTGTCTCTCAGGGGGAGATCTGTACACTGACTGGTGTCTCTCAGGGAGATCTGTACACTGACCGGTGTCTCTCAGTGGGAGATCTGTACACTGACCTGTGTCTCTCAGGGGGAGATCTGTACACTGACTGGTGTCTCTCAGTGGGAGATGTGTACACTGACCAGTGTCTCTCAGTGGGAGATCTGTACACTGACCGGTGTCTCTCAGTGGGAGATCTGTACACTGACCGGTGTCTCTCAGTGGGAGATCTGTACACTGACCAGTGTCTCTCAGTGGGAGATCTGTACACTGACCGGTGTCTCTCAGTGGGAGATCTGTACACTGACCGGTGTCTCTCAGGGGGAGATCTGTACACTGACCGGTGTCTCTCTGTAAGATCTGTACACTGACCGGTGTCTCTCAGTGAGATCTGTACACTGACCGGTGTCTCTCAGGGGGAGATCTGTACACTGACCGGTGTCTCTCAGTGGGAGATCTGTACACTGACCGGTGTCTCTCAGTGGGAGATCTGTACACTGACCGGTGTCTCTCAGGGGGAGATCTGCACACTGACCGGTGCCTGTCAGGGGGAGATCTGTACACTGACCGGTGTCTCTCAGGGGGAGATCTGTACACTGACCGGTGTCTCTCAGTGGGAGATCTGTACACTGACCGGTGTCTCTCAGTGGGTGATCTGTACAGTGACCGGTGCCTCTCGGAGGTGATCTGTACACTGACCGGTGCCTCTCAGTGGGAGATCTGTACACTGAGCGGTGTCTCTCAGTGGGAGATCTGAACACTGACCGGTGTCTCTCAGTGGGAGATCTGTAGAGTGACCGGTGCCTCTCGGTGGAGATCTGTACATTGACCGGAGTCTCTCAGGGGGAGATCTGTACACTGACCGGTGTCTCTCAGTGGAGATCTGTACACTGACCAGTGTCTCTCAGGGGGAGATCTATACACTGACCGGTGTCTCTCAGTGGGAGATCTGTACACTGACCAGTGTCTCTCAGGGGGAGATCTGTACACTGACTGGTGTCTCTCAGGGAGATCTGTACACTGACCGGTGTCTCTCAGTGGGAGATCTGTACACTGACCTGTGTCTCTCAGCGGGAGATCTGTACACTGACTGGTGTCTCTCAGTGGGAGATGTGTACACTGACCAGTGTCTCTCAGTGGGAGATCTGTACACTGACCGGTGTCTCTCAGTGGAGATCTGTACACTGACCGGAGTCTCTCAGTGGGAGATCTGTACACTGACCGGTGTCTCTCAGTGGGAGATCTGTACACTGACCGGTGTCTCTCAGGGGGAGATCTGTACACTGACCGGTGTCTCTCTGTGAGATCTGTACACTGACCGGTGTCTCTCAGTGAGATCTGTACACTGACCATTGTCTCTCTGTGGGAGATTTGTACACTGACCGGTGTCTCTCAGGGGGAGATCTGTACACTGACCGGTGTCTCTCAGGGAGATCTGTACACTGACCGGTGTCTCTCAGGGGGAGATCTGTACACTGACCGGTGTCTCTCACGGGGAGATCTGTACACTGACCGGTGTCTCTCAGTGGGAGATCTGTACACTGACCGGTGTTTCTCAGGGGGAGATCTGT
>NW_027277683.1:0-25696 GCF_030028105.1 Mobula birostris
ACACAAAAAAGTTGTTATCTCAGTGCATGCAATGCTTAGACAATACAAATAGTATACATTTCAATTTTACACCAAAGCACTTACTGCAAACCTAATGGAAACACCTTAGGTTAACTTCCCACATGATTCTGAGATGTCTGAAAGTTGTTTCATACCTGTGCACATAAAGACAAAAAAGTTGATTTCACAGTGAATAGAATGCTTTGACATAAAAGTAGTATACATTTCAATTGTACTCAAAAGTCCTGTCTGCAACCCTAATGCAAACACATTTGGTGAACTTCCCACATGAGTATGACTAGGTTTAAAGTTGTTTCATGCCTCAGTTCATCAAGACAATAAAGTTACTTTCTCAGTACTACTATGCTCTGACATTAAGGTAGTACACATCTGAATTTTACACCAAAGTACTTACTGCAAACTAATGCAAACACCTTAGGTTAACTTCCCACATGATTATGAGTAGTTTGAAAGTTTTTTCATGGCTGTACACATCAACACAAAAAAGTTGTTATCTCAGTGCATGCAATGCTGAGACAATACAAATAGTATACATTTCAATTTTACACCAAAGTACTTACTGCAAACCTAATGGAAACAACTTAGATTAACTTCCCACATGATTCTGAGATGTCTGAAATTTGTTTCATACCTGTGCACATCAAGACAAAAAACTTGTTTTCCAGTGCATGCAATGCTTTTACAATACAAATGGTATACATTTCAATTTTACACCAAAGCACTTACTGCAAACCTAATGGAAACACCTTAGGCTAACTTCCCACATGATTATGAGTAGTTTGAAAGTTGTTTCGTGGCTGTACACATCAACAGAAAAAAGTTGTTATCTCAGTGCATGCAATGCTTAGACAATACAAATAGTATACATTTCAATTTTACACCAAAGCACTTACTGCAAACCTAATGGAAACACCTTAGGTTAACTTCCCACATGATTCTGAGATGTCTGAAAGTTGTTTCATACCTGTGCACATAAAGACAAAAAAGTTGATTTCACAGTGAATAGAATGCTTTGACATAAAAGTAGTATACATTTCAATTGTACTCAAAAGTCCTGTCTGCAACCCTAATGCAAACACATTTGGTGAACTTCCCACATGAGTATGACTAGGTTTAAAGTTGTTTCATGCCTCAGTTCATCAAGACAATAAAGTTACTTTCTCAGTACTACTATGCTCTGACATTAAGGTAGTACACATCTGAATTTTACACCAAAGTACTTACTGCAAACTAATGCAAACACCTTAGGTTAACTTCCCACATGATTATGAGTAGTTTGAAAGTTGTTTCATGGCTGTACACATCAACACAAAAAAGTTGTTATCTCAGTGCATGCAATGTTCAGACAATACAAATAGTATACATTTCAATTTTACACCAAAGTACTTACTGCAAACCTAATGGAAACAACTTAGATTAACTTCCCACATGATTCTGAGATGTCTGAAAGTTGTTTCATACCTGTGCACATCAAGACAAAAAAGTTGTTTTCTCAGTGCATGCAATGCTTTTACAATACAAATGGTATACATTTCAATTTTACACCAAAGCACTTACTGCAAACCTAATGGAAACACCTTAGGCTAACTTTCCACATGATTATGAGTAGTTTAAAAGTTGTTTCATGGCTGTACACATCAACACAAAAAAGTTGTTATCTCAGTGCATGCAATGCTTAGACAATACAAATAGTATACATTTCAATTTTACACCAAAGCCCTTACTGCAAACCTAATGGAAACAACTTAGATTAACTTCCCACATGATTCTGAGATATCTGAAAGTTGTTTCATACCTGTGCACATCAAGACAAAAAAGTTGTTTTCTCAGTGCATGCAATGCTTTTACAATACATATAGTATACATTTCAATTTTACACCAAAGCACTTACTGCAAATCTAATGGAAACACCTTAGGTTAACTTTCCACATGATTATGAGCAGTTTGAAAGTTGTTTCATGGCTGTACACATAAACACAAAAAAGTTGTTATCTCAGTGCATGCAATGCTTAGACAATACAAATAGTATACATTTCAATTTTACACAAAAGCACTTACTGCAAACCTAATGGAAACACTTTAGGTTAACTTCCCACATGATTCTGAGATGTCTGAAAGTTGTTTCATACCTGTGCACATAAAGACAAAAAAGTTGATTTCACAGTGAATAGAATGCTTTGACATAAAAGTAGTATACATTTCAATTGTACTCAAAAGTCCTGACTGCAAACCTAATGCAAACACATTTGGTTTACTTCCCACATGAGTATGACTAGGTTTAAAGTTGTTTCATACCTCAGTTCATCAAGACAATAAAGTTACTTTCACAGTACTACTATGCTCTGACATTAAGGTAGCACACATCTGAATTTTACACCAAAGTACTTACTGCAAACTAATGGAAACACCTTAGGTTAACTTCCCACATGATTATGAGTAGTTTGAAAGTTATTTCATGGCTGTACACATCAACACAAAAAAGTTGTTATCTCAGTGCATGCAATGCTTAGACAATACAAATAGTATACATTTCAATTTTACACCAAAGTACTTACTGCAAACCTAATGGAAACAACTTAGATTAACTTCCCACATGATTCTGAGATGTCTGAAAGTTGTTTCATACCTGTGCACATCAAGACAAAAAAGTTGTTTTCTCAGTGCATGCAATGCTTTTACAATACATATAGTATACATTTCAATTTTACACCAAAGCACTTACTGCAAACCTAAAGGAAACACCTTAGGTTAACTTTCCATATGATTATGAGTAGTTTGAAAGTTGTTTCATGGCTGTACACATAAACACAAAAAAGTTGTTATCTCAGTGCATGCAATGCTTAGACAATACAAATAGTATACATTTCAATTTTACACCAAAGCACTTACTGCAAACCTAATGGAAACACTTTAGGTTAACTTCCCACATGATTCTGAGATGTCTGAAAGTTGTTTCATACCTGTGCACATAAAGACAAAAAAGTTGATTTCACAGTGAATAGAATGCTTTGACATAAAAGTAGTATACATTTCAATTGTACTCAAAAGTCCTGACTGCAAACCTAATGCAAACACATTTGGTTTAATTCCCACATGAGTATGACTAGGTTTAAAGTTGTTTCATACCTCAGTTCATCAAGACAAAAAAGTTACTTTCTCAGTACTACTATGCTCTGACATTAAGGTAGTAGACATCTGAATTTTACACCAAAGTACATACTGCAAACTAATGGAAACACCTTAGGTTAACTTCCCACATGATTATGAGTAGTTTGAAAGTTGTTTCATGGCTGTACACATCATCACAAAAAAGTTGTTATCTCAGTGCATGCAATGCTTAGACAATACAAATAGTATACATTTCAATTTTACACCAAAGTACTTACTGCAAACGTAATGGAAACAACTTAGATTAACTTCCCAAATGATTCTGAGATTTCTGAAAGTTGTTTCATACCTGTGCACATTATGACAAAAAAGTTGTTATCTCAGTGCATGCAATGCTTAGACAATACAAATAGTATACATTTCAATTTTACACCAAAGCCCTTACTGCAAACCTAATGGAAACAACTAAGATTAACTTCCCACATGATTCTGAGATATCTGAGAGTTGTTTCATACCTGTGCACATCAAGGCAAAAAAGTTGTTTTCTCAGTGCATGCAATGCTTTTACAATACATAGAGTATACATTTCAATTTTACACCAAAGCAATTACTGCAAACCTAATGGAAACACCTTAGGTTAACTTCCCACATGATTATGAGTAGTTTGAAAGTTGTTTCATGGCTGTAGACATCAAAACAAAAAACTTGTTATCTCAGTGCATGCAATGTTTAGACAATACAAATTGTATACATTTCAATTTTACACCAAAGTACTTACTGCAAACCTAATGGAAACACCTTAGGCTAACTTTCCACATGATTATGAGTAGTTTGAAAGTTGTTTCATGGCTGTACACATTAACACAAAAAAGTTGTTATCTCAGTGCATGCAATGCTTAGACAATACAAATAGTATACATTTCAATTTTACACCAAAGCACTTACTGCAAACCTAATGGAAACACCTTAGGTTAACTTCCCACATGATTCTGAGATGTCTGAAAGTTGTTTCATACCTGTGCACATAAAGACAAAAAAGTTGATTTCACAGTGAATAGAATGCTTTGACATAAAAGTAGTATACATTTCAATTGTACTCAAAAGTCCTGTCTGCAACCCTAATGCAAACACATTTGGTGAACTTCCCACATGAGTATGACTAGGTTTAAAGTTGTTTCATGCCTCAGTTCATCAAGACAATAAAGTTACTTTCTCAGTACTACTATGCTCTGACATTAAGGTAGTACACATCTGAATTTTACACCAAAGTACTTACTGCAAACTAATGCAAACACCTTAGGTTAACTTCCCACATGATTATGAGTAGTTTGAAAGTTGTTTCATGGCTGTACACATCAACACAAAAAAGTTGTTATCTCAGTGCATGCAATGTTCAGACAATACAAATAGTATACATTTCAATTTTACACCAAAGTACTTACTGCAAACCTAATGGAAACAACTTAGATTAACTTCCCACATGATTCTGAGATGTCTGAAAGTTGTTTCATACCTGTGCACATCAAGACAAAAAAGTTGTTTTCTCAGTGCATGCAATGCGTTTACAATACAAATGGTATACATTTCAATTTTACACCAAAGCACTTACTGCAAACCTAAAGGAAACACCTTAGGTTAACTTTCCATATGATTATGAGTAGTTTGAAAGTTGTTTCATGGCTGTACACATAAACACAAAAAAGTTGTTATCTCAGTGCATGCAATGCTTAGACAATACAAATAGTATACATTTCAATTTTACACCAAAGCACTTACTGCAAACCTAATGGAAACACTTTAGGTTAACTTCCCACATGATTCTGAGATGTCTGAAAGTTGTTACATACCTATGCACATAAAGACAAAAAAGTTGATTTCACAGTGAATAGAATGCTTTGACATAAAAGTAGTATACATTTCAATTGTACTCAAAAGTCCTGACTGCAAACCTAATGCAAACACATTTGGTTTAATTCCCACATGAGTATGACTAGGTTTAAAGTTGTTTCATACCTCAGTTCATCAAGACAAAAAAGTTACTTTCTGAGTACTACTATGCTCTGACATTAAGGCAGTAGACATCTGAATTTTACACCAAAGTACATACTGCAAACTAATGGAAACACCTTAGGTTAACTTCCCACATGATTATGAGTAGTTTGAAAGTTGTTTCATGGCTGTACACATCATCACAAAAAAGTTGTTATCTCAGTGCATGCAATGCTTAGACAATACAAATAGTATACATTTCAATTTTACACCAAAGTACTTACTGCAAACGTAATGGAAACAACTTAGATTAACTTCCCAAATGATTCTGAGATTTCTGAAAGTTGTTTCATACCTGTGCACATTATGACAAAAAAGTTGTTATCTCAGTGCATGCAATGCTTAGACAATTCAAGTAGTATACATTTCAATTTTACACCAAAGCCCTTACTGCAAACCTAATGGAAACAACTAAGATTAACTTCCCACATGATTCTGAGATATCTGAGAGTTGTTTCATACCTGTGCACATCAAGGCAAAAAAGTTGTTTTCTCAGTGCATGCAATGCTTTTACAATACATAGAGTATACATTTCAATTTTACACCAAAGCACTTACTGCAAACCTAATGGAAACACCTTAGGTTAACTTCCCACATGATTATGAGTAGTTTGAAAGTTGTTTCATGGCTGTAGACATCAAAACAAAAAACTTGTTATCTCAGTGCATGCAATGTTTAGACAATACAAATTGTATACATTTCAATTTTACACCAAAGTACTTACTGCAAACCTAATGGAAACACCTTAGGCTAACTTTCCACATGATTATGAGTAGTTTGAAAGTTGTTTCATGGCTGTACACATTAACACAAAAAAGTTGTTATCTCAGTGCATACAATGCTTAGACAATACAAATAGTATACATTTCAATTTTACACGAAAGCACTTACTGCAAACCTAATGGAAACACTTTAGGTTAACTTCCCACATGATTCTGAGATGACTGAAAGTTGTTTCATACCTGTGCACATAAAGGCAAAACAGTTGATTTCACAGTGAATAGAATGCTTTGACTTAAAAGTAGTATACATTTCAATTGTACTCAAAAGTCCTGTCTGCAAACCTAATGGAAACACATTTGGTTAACTTCCCACATGAGTATGACTAGGTTTAAAGTTGTTTCATACCTCAGTTCATCAAGACAATAAAGTTACTTTCTCAGTACTACTATGCTCTGACATTAAGGTAGTACACATCTGAATTTTACACCAAAGTACTTACTGCAAACAAATGGAAACACCTTCGGTTAACTTCCCACATGATTATGAGTAGTTAGAAAGTTGTTTCATGGCTGTACACATCAACACCAAAAAGTTGTTATCTCAGTGCATGCAATCCTTAGACAATACAAATAGTATACATTTCAATTTTACACCAAAGTACTTACTGCAAACCTAATGGAAACAACTTAGATTAACTTCCCACATGATTCTGAGATATCTGAAATTGTTTCATACCTGTGCACATCAAGACAAAAAAGTTGTTTTCTCAGTGCATGCATTGCTTATACAATACAAATAGTATACATTTCACTTTCACACCAAAGCACTTACTGCAAACCTAATGGAAACACCTTAGGTTAACTTTCCACATGATTATGAGTAGTTCGAAAGTTGTTTCATGGCTGTACACATCAACAGAAAAAATTTGTTATCTCAGTGCATGCAATGCTTAGACAATACAAATAGTATACATTTCAATTTTACACCAAAGCCCTTACTGAAAACCTAACGGAAACAACATAGATTAACTTCCCACATGATTCTGAGATATCTGAAAGTTGTTTCATACCTGTGCACATCAAGACAAAAAAGTTGTTTTCTCAGTGCATGCAATGCTTATACAATACAAATAGTATACATTTCAATTTCACACCAAAGCACTTACTGCAAACCTAATGGAAACACCTTAGGTTAACTTCCCAAATGATTCTGAGATGTCTGAAAGTTGTTTCTTACCTGTGCACATGAAGACAAAAAAGTTGATTTCACAGTGAATAGAATGCTTTGACACAAAAGTAGTATACATTTCAATTGTACTCAAAAGTCCTGACTGCAAACCTAATGCAAACACATTTGGTTAACTTCCCACATGAGTATGACTAGGTTTAAAGTTGTTTCATACCTCAGTTCATCAAGACAAAAAAGTTACTTTCTCAGTACTACTGTGCTCTGACATTAAGGTAGTACACATCTGAATTTTACACCAAAGTACTTACTGCAAACTAATGGAAACACCTTAGGTTAACTTCCCACATGATTATGAGTAGTTTGAAAGTTGTTTCATGGCTGTACACATCAACACAAAAAAGTTGTTATCTCAGTGCATGCAATGCTTAGACAATACAAATAGTATACATTTCAATTTTACAGCAAAGTATTTACTGCAAACCTAATGGAAACAACTTAGATTAACTTCCCACATGATTCTGAGATATCTGAAAGTTGTTTCATACCTGTGTACTTCAAGACAAAGAGGTTGTTTTCTCAGTGCCTGCAATGCTTAGACAATACAAATAGTATACATTTCAATTTTACACCAAAGCACTTACTGCAAACATAATGGAAACAACTAAGATTAACTTCCCACATGATTCTGAGATATCTGAGAGTTGTTTCATACCTGTGCACATCAAGGCAAAAAAGTTGTTTTCTCAGTGCATGCAATGCTTTTACAATACATAGAGTATACATTTCAATTTTACACCAAAGCACTTACTGCAAACCTAATGGAAACACCTTAGGTTAACTTCCCACATGATTATGAGTAGTTTGAAAGTTGTTTCATGGCTGTAGACATCAAAACAAAAAACTTGTTATCTCAGTGCATGCAATGTTTAGACAATACAAATTGTATACATTTCAATTTTACACCAAAGTACTTACTGCAAACCTAATGGAAACACCTTAGGCTAACTTTCCACATGATTATGAGTAGTTTGAAAGTTGTTTCATGGCTGTACACATTAACACAAAAAAGTTGTTATCTCAGTGCATACAATGCTTAGACAATACAAATAGTATACATTTCAATTTTACACGAAAGCACTTACTGCAAACCTAATGGAAACACTTTAGGTTAACTTCCCACATGATTCTGAGATGACTGAAAGTTGTTTCATACCTGTGCACATAAAGGCAAAACAGTTGATTTCACAGTGAATAGAATGCTTTGACTTAAAAGTAGTATACATTTCAATTGTACTCAAAAGTCCTGTCTGCAAACCTAATGGAAACACATTTGGTTAACTTCCCACATGAGTATGACTAGGTTTAAAGTTGTTTCATACCTCAGTTCATCAAGACAATAAAGTTACTTTCTCAGTACTACTATGCTCTGACATTAAGGTAGTACACATCTGAATTTTACACCAAAGTACTTACTGCAAACAAATGGAAACACCTTCGGTTAACTTCCCACATGATTATGAGTAGTTAGAAAGTTGTTTCATGGCTGTACACATCAACACCAAAAAGTTGTTATCTCAGTGCATGCAATCCTTAGACAATACAAATAGTATACATTTCAATTTTACACCAAAGTACTTACTGCAAACCTAATGGAAACAACTTAGATTAACTTCCCACATGATTCTGAGATATCTGAAATTGTTTCATACCTGTGCACATCAAGACAAAAAAGTTGTTTTCTCAGTGCATGCATTGCTTATACAATACAAATAGTATACATTTCACTTTCACACCAAAGCACTTACTGCAAACCTAATGGAAACACCTTAGGTTAACTTTCCACATGATTATGAGTAGTTCGAAAGTTGTTTCATGGCTGTACACATCAACAGAAAAAATTTGTTATCTCAGTGCATGCAATGCTTAGACAATACAAATAGTATACATTTCAATTTTACACCAAAGCCCTTACTGAAAACCTAACGGAAACAACATAGATTAACTTCCCACATGATTCTGAGATATCTGAAAGTTGTTTCATACCTGTGCACATCAAGACAAAAAAGTTGTTTTCTCAGTGCATGCAATGCTTATACAATACAAATAGTATACATTTCAATTTCACACCAAAGCACTTACTGCAAACCTAATGGAAACACCTTAGGTTAACTTCCCAAATGATTCTGAGATGTCTGAAAGTTGTTTCTTACCTGTGCACATGAAGACAAAAAAGTTGATTTCACAGTGAATAGAATGCTTTGACACAAAAGTAGTATACATTTCAATTGTACTCAAAAGTCCTGACTGCAAACCTAATGCAAACACATTTGGTTAACTTCCCACATGAGTATGACTAGGTTTAAAGTTGTTTCATACCTCAGTTCATCAAGACAAAAAAGTTACTTTCTTTGTACTACTGTGCTCTGACATTAAGGTAGTACACATCTGAATTTTACACCAAAGTACTTACTGCAAACTAATGGAAACACCTTAGGTTAACTTCCCACATGATTATGAGTAGTTTGAAAGTTGTTTCATGGCTGTACACATCAACACAAAAAAGTTGTTATCTCAGTGCATGCAATGCTTAGACAATACAAATAGTATACATTTCAATTTTACAGCAAAGTATTTACTGCAAACCTAATGGAAACAACTTAGATTAACTTCCCACATGATTCTGAGATATCTGAAAGTTGTTTCATACCTGTGTACTTCAAGACAAAGAGGTTGTTTTCTCAGTGCCTGCAATGCTTAGACAATACAAATAGTATACATTTCAATTTTACACCAAAGCACTTACTGCAAACATAATGGAAACACCTTAGGTTAACTTCCCACATGATTCTGAGATGTCTGAAAGTTGTTTCATACCTGTGCACATCAAGACAAAAAAGTTGTTTTCTCAGAGCATGCAATGCTTTTACAATACATATAGTATACATTTCAATTTTACACCAAAGCACTTACTGCATACCTAATGGAAACACCTTAGGTTAACTTTCCACATGATTATGAGTAGTTTGAAAGTTGTTTCATGGCTGTACACATAAACACAAAAAAGTTGTAATCTCAGTGCATGCAATGCTTAGACAATACAAATAGTATACATTTCAATTTTACACAAAAGCACTTACTGCAAACCTAATTGAAACACTTTAGGTTAACTTCCCACATGATTCTGAGATGTCTGAAAGTTGTTTCATACCGGTGCACATAAAGACAAAAAAGTTGATTTCACTGTGAATAGAATGCTTTGACATAAAAGTAGTATACATTTCAATTGTACTCAAAAGTCCTGACTGCAAACATAATGCAAAAACATTTGGTTTACTTCCCACATGAGTATGACTAGGTTTAAAGTTGTTTCATACCTCAGTTCATCAAGACAAAAAAGTTACTTTCTCAGTACTACTATGCTCTGACATTAAGGTAGTAGACATCTGAATTTTACACCAAAGTACATACTGCAAACTAATGGAAACACCTTAGGTTAACTTCCCACATGATTATGAGTAGTTAGAAAGTTGTTTCATGGCTGTACACATCAACACCAAAAAGTTGTTATCTCAGTGCATGGAATGCTTAGACAATACAAATTGTATACATTTCAATTTTACACCAAAGTACTTACTGCAAACCTAATGGAAACAACTTAGATTAACTTCCCACATGATTCTGAGATATCTGAAATTGTTTCATACTTGTGCACATCAAGACAAAAAAGTTGTTTTCTCAGTGCATGCATTGCTTATACAATACAAATAGTATACATTTCAATTTCACACCAAAGCACTTACTGCAAACCGAATGGAAACACCTTAGGTTAACTTTCTACATGATTATGAGTAGTTTGAAAGTTGTTTCATGGCTGTACACATCAACAGAAAAAAGTTGTTATCTCAGTGCATGCAATGCTTAGACAATACAAATAGTATACATTTCAATTTTACACCAAAGCACTTACTGCAAACCTAATGGAAACACCTTAGGTTAACATCCCACATGATTATGCAATGTCCGAAAGTTGTTTCTTACCTGTCCACATAAAGACAAAAAAGTTGATTTCACAGTGAATAGAATGCTTTGACACAAAAGTAGTGTACATTTCAATTGTACTCAAAAGTCCTGACTGCAAACCTAATGCAAACACATTTGGTTAACTTCCCACATGAGTATGACTAGGTTTAAAGTTGTTTCATACCTCAGTTCATCAAGACAAAAAAGTTACTTCCTCAGTACTACTATGCTCTGACATTAAGGTAGTACACATCTGAATTTTACACCAAAGTGCTTACTGCAAACTAATGGAAACACCTTAGGTTAACTTCCCACATGATTATGAGTAGTTTGAAAGTTTTTTCATGGCTGTACACATCAACACAAAAAAGTTGTTATCTCAGTGCATGCAATGCTGAGACAATACAAATAGTATACATTTCAATTTTACACCAAAGTACTTACTGCAAACCTAATGGAAACAACTTAGATTAACTTCCCACATGATTCTGAGATGTCTGAAATTTGTTTCATACCTGTGCACATCAAGATAAAAAAGTTGTTTTCCAGTGCATGCAATGCTTTTACAATACAAATGGTATACATTTCAATTTTACACCAAAGCACTTACTGCAAACCTAATGGAAACACCTTATGCTAACTTCCCACATGATTATGAGTAGTTTGAAAGTTGTTTCGTGGCTGTACACATCAACAGAAAAAAGTTGTTATCTCAGTGCATGCAATGCTTAGACAATACAAATAGTATACATTTCAATTTTACACCAAAGCACTTACTGCAAACCTAATGGAAACACCATAGGTTAACTTCCCACATGATTCTGAGATGTCTGAAAGTTGTTTCATACCTGTGCACATAAAGACAAAAAAGTTGATTTCACAGTGAATAGAATGCTTTGACATAAAAGTAGTATACATTTCAATTGTACTCAAAAGTCCTGTCTGCAACCCTAATGCAAACACATTTGGTGAACTTCCCACATGAGTATGACTAGGTTTAAAGTTGTTTCATGCCTCAGTTCATCAAGACAATAAAGTTACTTTCTCAGTACTACTATGCTCTGACATTAAGGTAGTACACATCTGAATTTTACACCAAAGTACTTACTGCAAACTAATGCAAACACCTTAGGTTAACTTCCCACATGATTATGAGTAGTTTGAAAGTTTTTTCATGGCTGTACACATCAACACAAAAAAGTTGTTATCTCAGTGCATGCAATGCTGAGACAATACAAATAGTATACATTTCAATTTTACACCAAAGTACTTACTGCAAACCTAATGGAAACAACTTAGATTAACTTCCCACATGATTCTGAGATGTCTGAAATTTGTTTCATACCTGTGCACATCAAGACAAAAAAGTTGTTTTCCAGTGCATGCAATGCTTTTACAATACAAATGGTATACATATCAATTTTACACCAAAGCACTTACTGCAAACCTAATGGAAACACCTTAGGCTAACTTCCCACATGATTATGAGTAGTTTGAAAGTTGTTTCGTGGCTGTACACATCAACAGAAAAAAGTTGTTATCTCAGTGCATGCAATGCTTAGACAATACAAATAGTATACATTTCAATTTTACACCAAAGCACTTACTGCAAACCTAATGGAAACACCTTAGGTTAACTTCCCACATGATTCTGAGATGTCTGAAAGTTGTTTCATACCTGTGCACATAAAGACAAAAAAGTTGATTTCACAGTGAATAGAATGCTTTGACATAAAAGTAGTATACATTTCATTTGTACTCAAAAGTCCTGTCTGCAACCCTAATGCAAACACATTTGGTGAACTTCCCACATGAGTATGACTAGGTTTAAAGTTGTTTCATGCCTCAGTTCATCAAGACAATAAAGTTCCTTTCTCAGTACTACTATGCTCTGACATTAAGGTAGTACACATCTGAATTTTACACCAAAGTACTTACTGCAAACTAATGCAAACACCTTAGGTTAACTTCCCACATGATTATGAGTAGTTTGAAAGTTGTTTCATGGCTGTACACATCAACACAAAAAAGTTGTTATCTCAGTGCATGCAATGTTCAGACAATACAAATAGTATACATTTCAATTTTACACCAAAGTACTTACTGCAAACCTAATGGAAACAACTTAGATTAACTTCCCACATGATTCTGAGATGTCTGAAAGTTGTTTCATACCTGTGCACATCAAGACAAAAAAGTTGTTTTCTCAGTGCATGCAATGCTTTTACAATACAAATGGTATACATTTCAATTTTACACCAAAGCACTTACTGCAAACCTAATGGAAACACCTTAGGCTAACTTTCCACATGATTATGAGTAGTTTAAAAGTTGTTTCATGGCTGTACACATCAACACAAAAAAGTTGTTATCTCAGTGCATGCAATGCTTACACAATACAAATAGTATACATTTCAATTTTACACCAAAGCCCTTACTGCAAACCTAATGGAAACAACTTAGGTTAACTTTCCACATGATTATGAGCAGTTTGAAAGTTGTTTCATGGCTGTACACATAAACACAAAAAAGTTGTTATCTCAGTGCATGCAATGCTTAGACAATACAAATAGTATACATTTCAATTTTACACAAAAGCACTTACTGCAAACCTAATGGAAACAGTTTAGGTTAACTTCCCACATGATTCTGAGATGTCTGAAAGTTGTTTCATACCTGTGCACATAAAGACAAAAAAGTTGATTTCACAGTGAATAGAATGCTTTGACATAAAAGTAGTATACATTTCAATTGTACTCAAAAGTCCTGACTGCAAACCTAATGCAAACACATTTGGTTTACTTCCCACATGAGTATGACTAGGTTTAAAGTTGTTTCATGCCTCAGTTCATCAAGACAATAAAGTTACTTTCTCAGTACTACTATGCTCTGACATTAAGGTAGTACACATCTGAATTTTACACCAAAGTACTTACTGCAAACTAATGCAAACACCTTAGGTTAACTTCCCACATGATTATGAGTAGTTTGAAAGTTTTTTCATGGCTGTACACATCAACACAAAAAAGTTGTTATCTCAGTGCATGCAATGCTGAGACAATACAAATAGTATACATTTCAATTTTACACCAAAGTACTTACTGCAAACCTAATGGAAACAACTTAGAATAACTTCCCACATGATTCTGAGATGTCTGAAATTTGTTTCATACCTGTGCACATCAAGACAAAAAACTTGTTTTCCAGTGCATGCAATGCTTTTACAATACAAATGGTATACATTTCAATTTTACACCAAAGCACTTACTGCAAACCTAATGGAAACACCTTAGGCTAACTTCCCAAATGATTATGAGTAGTTTGAAAGTTGTTTCGTGGCTGTACACATCAACAGAAAAAAGTTGTTATCTCAGTGCATGCAATGCTTAGACAATACAAATAGTATACATTTCAATTTTACACCAAAGCACTTACTGCAAACCTAATGGAAACACCTTAGGTTAACTTCCCACATGATTCTGAGATGTCTGAAAGTTGTTTCATACCTGTGCACATAAAGACAAAAAAGTTGATTTCACAGTGAATAGAATGCTTTGACATAAAAGTAGTATACATTTCAATTGTACTCAAAAGTCCTGTCTGCAACCCTAATGCAAACACATTTGGTGAACTTCCCACATGAGTATGACTAGGTTTAAAGTTGTTTCATGCCTCAGTTCATCAAGACAATAAAGTTACTTTCTCAGTACTACTATGCTCTGACATTAAGGTAGTACACATCTGAATTTTACACCAAAGTACTTACTGCAAACTAATGCAAACACCTTAGGTTAACTTCCCACATGATTATGAGTAGTTTGAAAGTTGTTTCATGGCTGTACACATCAACCCAAAAAAGTTGTTATCTCAGTGCATGCAATGTTCAGACAATACAAATAGTATACATTTCAATTTTACACCAAAGTACTTACTGCAAACCTAATGGAAACAACTTAGATTAACTTCCCACATGATTCTGAGATGTCTGAAAGTTGTTTCATACCTGTGCACATCAAGACAAAAAAGTTGTTTTCTCAGTGCATGCAATGCTTTTACAATACAAATGGTATACATTTCAATTTTACACCAAAGCACTTACTGCAAACCTAATGGAAACACCTTAGGCTAACTTTCCACATGATTATGAGTAGTTTAAAAGTTGTTTCATGGCTGTACACATCAACACAAAAAAGTTGTTATCTCAGTGCATGCAATGCTTAGACAATACAAATAGTATACATTTCAATTTTACACCAAAGCCCTTACTGCAAACCTAATGGAAACAACTTAGATTAACTTCCCACATGATTCTGAGATATCTGAAAGTTGTTTCATACCTGTGTACTTCAAGACAAAGAGGTTGTTTTCTCAGTGCCTGCAATGCTTAGACAATACAAATAGTATACATTTCAATTTTACACCAAAGCACTTACTGCAAACATAATGGAAACACCTTAGGTTAACTTCCCACATGATTCTGAGATGTCTGAAAGTTGTTTCATACCTGTGCACATCAAGACAAAAAAGTTGTTTTCTCAGAGCATGCAATGCTTTTACAATACATATAGTATACATTTCAATTTTACACCAAAGCACTTACTGCATACCTAATGGAAACACCTTAGGTTAACTTTCCACATGATTATGAGTAGTTTGAAAGTTGTTTCATGGCTGTACACATAAACACAAAAAAGTTGTAATCTCAGTGCATGCAATGCTTAGACAATACAAATAGTATACATTTCAATTTTACACAAAAGCACTTACTGCAAACCTAATTGAAACACTTTAGGTTAACTTCCCACATGATTCTGAGATGTCTGAAAGTTGTTTCATACCGGTGCACATAAAGACAAAAAAGTTGATTTCACTGTGAATAGAATGCTTTGACATAAAAGTAGTATACATTTCAATTGTACTCAAAAGTCCTGACTGCAAACATAATGCAAAAACATTTGGTTTACTTCCCACATGAGTATGACTAGGTTTAAAGTTGTTTCATACCTCAGTTCATCAAGACAAAAAAGTTACTTTCTCAGTACTACTATGCTCTGACATTAAGGTAGTAGACATCTGAATTTTACACCAAAGTACATACTGCAAACTAATGGAAACACCTTAGGTTAACTTCCCACATGATTATGAGTAGTTAGAAAGTTGTTTCATGGCTGTACACATCAACACCAAAAAGTTGTTATCTCAGTGCATGGAATGCTTAGACAATACAAATTGTATACATTTCAATTTTACACCAAAGTACTTACTGCAAACCTAATGGAAACAACTTAGATTAACTTCCCACATGATTCTGAGATATCTGAAATTGTTTCATACTTGTGCACATCAAGACAAAAAAGTTGTTTTCTCAGTGCATGCATTGCTTATACAATACAAATAGTATACATTTCAATTTCACACCAAAGCACTTACTGCAAACCGAATGGAAACACCTTAGGTTAACTTTCTACATGATTATGAGTAGTTTGAAAGTTGTTTCATGGCTGTACACATCAACAGAAAAAAGTTGTTATCTCAGTGCATGCAATGCTTAGACAATACAAATAGTATACATTTCAATTTTACACCAAAGCACTTACTGCAAACCTAATGGAAACACCTTAGGTTAACATCCCACATGATTATGCAATGTCCGAAAGTTGTTTCTTACCTGTCCACATAAAGACAAAAAAGTTGATTTCACAGTGAATAGAATGCTTTGACACAAAAGTAGTGTACATTTCAATTGTACTCAAAAGTCCTGACTGCAAACCTAATGCAAACACATTTGGTTAACTTCCCACATGAGTATGACTAGGTTTAAAGTTGTTTCATACCTCAGTTCATCAAGACAAAAAAGTTACTTCCTCAGTACTACTATGCTCTGACATTAAGGTAGTACACATCTGAATTTTACACCAAAGTGCTTACTGCAAACTAATGGAAACACCTTAGGTTAACTTCCCACATGATTATGAGTAGTTTGAAAGTTTTTTCATGGCTGTACACATCAACACAAAAAAGTTGTTATCTCAGTGCATGCAATGCTGAGACAATACAAATAGTATACATTTCAATTTTACACCAAAGTACTTACTGCAAACCTAATGGAAACAACTTAGATTAACTTCCCACATGATTCTGAGATGTCTGAAATTTGTTTCATACCTGTGCACATCAAGATAAAAAAGTTGTTTTCCAGTGCATGCAATGCTTTTACAATACAAATGGTATACATTTCAATTTTACACCAAAGCACTTACTGCAAACCTAATGGAAACACCTTATGCTAACTTCCCACATGATTATGAGTAGTTTGAAAGTTGTTTCGTGGCTGTACACATCAACAGAAAAAAGTTGTTATCTCAGTGCATGCAATGCTTAGACAATACAAATAGTATACATTTCAATTTTACACCAAAGCACTTACTGCAAACCTAATGGAAACACCATAGGTTAACTTCCCACATGATTCTGAGATGTCTGAAAGTTGTTTCATACCTGTGCACATAAAGACAAAAAAGTTGATTTCACAGTGAATAGAATGCTTTGACATAAAAGTAGTATACATTTCAATTGTACTCAAAAGTCCTGTCTGCAACCCTAATGCAAACACATTTGGTGAACTTCCCACATGAGTATGACTAGGTTTAAAGTTGTTTCATGCCTCAGTTCATCAAGACAATAAAGTTACTTTCTCAGTACTACTATGCTCTGACATTAAGGTAGTACACATCTGAATTTTACACCAAAGTACTTACTGCAAACTAATGCAAACACCTTAGGTTAACTTCCCACATGATTATGAGTAGTTTGAAAGTTTTTTCATGGCTGTACACATCAACACAAAAAAGTTGTTATCTCAGTGCATGCAATGCTGAGACAATACAAATAGTATACATTTCAATTTTACACCAAAGTACTTACTGCAAACCTAATGGAAACAACTTAGATTAACTTCCCACATGATTCTGAGATGTCTGAAATTTGTTTCATACCTGTGCACATCAAGACAAAAAAGTTGTTTTCCAGTGCATGCAATGCTTTTACAATACAAATGGTATACATATCAATTTTACACCAAAGCACTTACTGCAAACCTAATGGAAACACCTTAGGCTAACTTCCCACATGATTATGAGTAGTTTGAAAGTTGTTTCGTGGCTGTACACATCAACAGAAAAAAGTTGTTATCTCAGTGCATGCAATGCTTAGACAATACAAATAGTATACATTTCAATTTTACACCAAAGCACTTACTGCAAACCTAATGGAAACACCTTAGGTTAACTTCCCACATGATTCTGAGATGTCTGAAAGTTGTTTCATACCTGTGCACATAAAGACAAAAAAGTTGATTTCACAGTGAATAGAATGCTTTGACATAAAAGTAGTATACATTTCATTTGTACTCAAAAGTCCTGTCTGCAACCCTAATGCAAACACATTTGGTGAACTTCCCACATGAGTATGACTAGGTTTAAAGTTGTTTCATGCCTCAGTTCATCAAGACAATAAAGTTACTTTCTCAGTACTACTATGCTCTGACATTAAGGTAGTACACATCTGAATTTTACACCAAAGTACTTACTGCAAACTAATGCAAACACCTTAGGTTAACTTCCCAAATGATTATGAGTAGTTTGAAAGTTGTTTCATGGCTGTACACATCAACACAAAAAAGTTGTTATCTCAGTGCATGCAATGTTCAGACAATACAAATAGTATACATTTCAATTTTACACCAAAGTACTTACTGCAAACCTAATGGAAACAACTTAGATTAACTTCCCACATGATTCTGAGATGTCTGAAAGTTGTTTCATACCTGTGCACATCAAGACAAAAAAGTTGTTTTCTCAGTGCATGCAATGCTTTTACAATACAAATGGTATACATTTCAATTTTACACCAAAGCACTTACTGCAAACCTAATGGAAACACCTTAGGCTAACTTTCCACATGATTATGAGTAGTTTAAAAGTTGTTTCATGGCTGTACACATCAACACAAAAAAGTTGTTATCTCAGTGCATGCAATGCTTACACAATACAAATAGTATACATTTCAATTTTACACCAAAGCCCTTACTGCAAACCTAATGGAAACAACTTAGGTTAACTTTCCACATGATTATGAGCAGTTTGAAAGTTGTTTCATGGCTGTACACATAAACACAAAAAAGTTGTTATCTCAGTGCATGCAATGCTTAGACAATACAAATAGTATACATTTCAATTTTACACAAAAGCACTTACTGCAAACCTAATGGAAACAGTTTAGGTTAACTTCCCACATGATTCTGAGATGTCTGAAAGTTGTTTCATACCTGTGCACATAAAGACAAAAAAGTTGATTTCACAGTGAATAGAATGCTTTGACATAAAAGTAGTATACATTTCAATTGTACTCAAAAGTCCTGACTGCAAACCTAATGCAAACACATTTGGTTTACTTCCCACATGAGTATGACTAGGTTTAAAGTTGTTTCATGCCTCAGTTCATCAAGACAATAAAGTTACTTTCTCAGTACTACTATGCTCTGACATTAAGGTAGTACACATCTGAATTTTACACCAAAGTACTTACTGCAAACTAATGCAAACACCTTAGGTTAACTTCCCACATGATTATGAGTAGTTTGAAAGTTTTTTCATGGCTGTACACATCAACACAAAAAGTTGTTATCTCAGTGCATGCAATGCTGAGACAATACAAATAGTATACATTTCAATTTTACACCAAAGTACTTACTGCAAACCTAATGGAAACAACTTAGATTAACTTCCCACATGATTCTGAGATGTCTGAAATTTGTTTCATACCTGTGCACATCAAGACAAAAAACTTGTTTTCCAGTGCATGCAATGCTTTTACAATACAAATGGTATACATTTCAATTTTACACCAAAGCACTTACTGCAAACCTAATGGAAACACCTTAGGCTAACTTCCCAAATGATTATGAGTAGTTTGAAAGTTGTTTCGTGGCTGTACACATCAACAGAAAAAAGTTGTTATCTCAGTGCATGCAATGCTTAGACAATACAAATAGTATACATTTCAATTTTACACCAAAGCACTTACTGCAAACCTAATGGAAACACCTTAGGTTAACTTCCCACATGATTCTGAGATGTCTGAAAGTTGTTTCATACCTGTGCACATAAAGACAAAAAAGTTGATTTCACAGTGAATAGAATGCTTTGACATAAAAGTAGTATACATTTCAATTGTACTCAAAAGTCCTGTCTGCAACCCTAATGCAAACACATTTGGTGAACTTCCCACATGAGTATGACTAGGTTTAAAGTTGTTTCATGCCTCAGTTCATCAAGACAATAAAGTTACTTTCTCAGTACTACTATGCTCTGACATTAAGGTAGTACACATCTGAATTTTACACCAAAGTACTTACTGCAAACTAATGCAAACACCTTAGGTTAACTTCCCACATGATTATGAGTAGTTTGAAAGTTGTTTCATGGCTGTACACATCAACCCAAAAAAGTTGTTATCTCAGTGCATGCAATGTTCAGACAATACAAATAGTATACATTTCAATTTTACACCAAAGTACTTACTGCAAACCTAATGGAAACAACTTAGATTAACTTCCCACATGATTCTGAGATGTCTGAAAGTTGTTTCATACCTGTGCACATCAAGACAAAAAAGTTGTTTTCTCAGTGCATGCAATGCTTTTACAATACAAATGGTATACATTTCAATTTTACACCAAAGCACTTACTGCAAACCTAATGGAAACACCTTAGGCTAACTTTCCACATGATTATGAGTAGTTTAAAAGTTGTTTCATGGCTGTACACATCAACACAAAAAAGTTGTTATCTCAGTGCATGCAATGCTTAGACAATACAAATAGTATACATTTCAATTTTACACCAAAGCCCTTACTGCAAACCTAATGGAAACAACTTAGATTAACTTCCCACATGATTCTGAGATATCTGAAAGTTGTTTCATACCTGTGCACATCAAGACAAAAAAGTTGTTTTCTCAGTGCATGCAATGCTTTTACAATACATATAGTATACATTTCAATTTTACACCAAAGCACTTACTGCAAATCTAATGGAAACACCTTAGGTTAACTTTCCACATGATTATGAGCAGTTTGAAAGTTGTTTCATGGCTGTACACATAAACACAAAAAAGTTGTTATCTCAGTGCATGCAATGCTTAGACAATACAAATAGTATACATTTCAATTTTACACCAAAGCCCTTACTGCAAACCTAATGGAAACAACTAAGATTAACTTCCCACATGATTCTGAGATATCTGAGAGTTGTTTCATACCTGTGCACATCAAGGCAAAAAAGTTGTTTTCTCAGTGCATGCAATGCTTTTACAATACATAGAGTATACATTTCAATTTTACACCAAAGCACTTACTGCAAACCTAATGGAAACACCTTAGGTTAACTTCCCACATGATTCTGAGATGTCTGAAAGTTGTTTCATACCTGTGCACATCAAGACAAAAAAGTTGTTTTCTCAGAGCATGCAATGCTTTTACAATACATATAGTATACATTTCAATTTTACACCAAGCACTTACTGCATACCTAATGGAAACACCTTAGGTTAACTTTCCACATGATTATGAGTAGTTTGAAAGTTGTTTCATGGCTGTACACATAAACACAAAAAAGTTGTAATCTCAGTGCATGCAATGCTTAGACAATACAAATAGTATACATTTCAATTTTACACAAAAGCACTTACTGCAAACCTAATTGAAACACTTTAGGTTAACTTCCCACATGATTCTGAGATGTCTGAAAGTTGTTTCATACGGTGCACATAAAGACAAAAAAGTTGATTTCACTGTGAATAGAATGCTTTGACATAAAAGTAGTATACATTTCAATTGTACTCAAAAGTCCTGACTGCAAACATAATGCAAAAACATTTGGTTTACTTCCCACATGAGTATGACTAGGTTTAAAGTTGTTTCATACCTCAGTTCATCAAGACAAAAAAGTTACTTTCTCAGTACTACTATGCTCTGACATTAAGGTAGTAGACATCTGAATTTTACACCAAAGTACATACTGCAAACTAATGGAAACACCTTAGGTTAACTTCCCACATGATTATGAGTAGTTAGAGAGTTGTTTCATGGCTGTACACATCAACACCAAAAAGTTGTTATCTCAGTGCATGGAATGCTTAGACAATACAAATTGTATACATTTCAATTTTACACAAAGTACTTACTGCAAACCTAATGGAAACAACTTAGATTAACTTCCCACATGATTCTGAGATATCTGAAATTGTTTCATACTTGTGCACATCAAGACAAAAAAGTTGTTTTCTCAGTGCATGCATTGCTTATACAATACAAATAGTATACATTTCAATTTCACACCAAAGCACTTACTGCAAACCGAATGGAAACACCTTAGGTTAACTTTCTACATGATTATGAGTAGTTTGAAAGTTGTTTCATGGCTGTACACATCAACAGAAAAAAGTTGTTATCTCAGTGCATGCAATGCTTAGACAATACAAATAGTATACATTTCAATTTTACACCAAAGCACTTACTGCAAACCTAATGGAAACACCTTAGGTTAACATCCCACATGATTATGCAATGTCCGAAAGTTGTTTCTTACCTGTCCACATAAAGACAAAAAAGTTGATTTCACAGTGAATAGAATGCTTTGACACAAAAGTAGTGTACATTTCAATTGTACTCAAAAGTCCTGACTGCAAACCTAATGCAAACACATTTGGTTAACTTCCCACATGAGTATGACTAGGTTTAAAGTTGTTTCATACCTCAGTTCATCAAGACAAAAAAGTTACTTCCTCAGTACTACTATGCTCTGACATTAAGGTAGTACACATCTGAATTTTACACCAAAGTGCTTACTGCAAACTAATGGAAACACCTTAGGTTAACTTCCCACATGATTATGAGTAGTTTGAAAGTTTTTTCATGGCTGTACACATCAACACAAAAAAGTTGTTATCTCAGTGCATGCAATGCTGAGACAATACAAATAGTATACATTTCAATTTTACACCAAAGTACTTACTGCAAACCTAATGGAAACAACTTAGATTAACTTCCCACATGATTCTGAGATGTCTGAAATTTGTTTCATACCTGTGCACATCAAGATAAAAAAGTTGTTTTCCAGTGCATGCAATGCTTTTACAATACAAATGGTATACATTTCAATTTTACACCAAAGCACTTACTGCAAACCTAATGGAAACACCTTATGCTAACTTCCCACATGATTATGAGTAGTTTGAAAGTTGTTTCGTGGCTGTACACATCAACAGAAAAAAGTTGTTATCTCAGTGCATGCAATGCTTAGACAATACAAATAGTATACATTTCAATTTTACACCAAAGCACTTACTGCAAACCTAATGAAACACCATAGGTTAACTTCCCACATGATTCTGAGATGTCTGAAAGTTGTTTCATACCTGTGCACATAAAGACAAAAAAGTTGATTTCACAGTGAATAGAATGCTTTGACATAAAAGTAGTATACATTTCAATTGTACTCAAAAGTCCTGTCTGCAACCCTAATGCAAACACATTTGGTGAACTTCCCACATGAGTATGACTAGGTTTAAAGTTGTTTCATGCCTCAGTTCATCAAGACAATAAAGTTACTTTCTCAGTACTACTATGCTCTGACATTAAGGTAGTACACATCTGAATTTTACACCAAAGTACTTACTGCAAACTAATGCAAACACCTTAGGTTAACTTCCCACATGATTATGAGTAGTTTGAAAGTTTTTTCATGGCTGTACACATCAACACAAAAAAGTTGTTATCTCAGTGCATGCAATGCTGAGACAATACAAATAGTATACATTTCAATTTTACACCAAAGTACTTACTGCAAACCTAATGGAAACAACTTAGATTAACTTCCCACATGATTCTGAGATGTCTGAAATTTGTTTCATACCTGTGCACATCAAGACAAAAAAGTTGTTTTCCAGTGCATGCAATGCTTTTACAATACAAATGGTATACATATCAATTTTACACCAAAGCACTTACTGCAAACCTAATGGAAACACCTTAGGCTAACTTCCCACATGATTATGAGTAGTTTGAAAGTTGTTTCGTGGCTGTACACATCAACAGAAAAAAGTTGTTATCTCAGTGCATGCAATGCTTAGACAATACAAATAGTATACATTTCAATTTTACACCAAAGCACTTACTGCAAACCTAATGGAAACACCTTAGGTTAACTTCCCACATGATTCTGAGATGTCTGAAAGTTGTTTCATACCTGTGCACATAAAGACAAAAAAGTTGATTTCACAGTGAATAGAATGCTTTGACATAAAAGTAGTATACATTTCATTTGTACTCAAAAGTCCTGTCTGCAACCCTAATGCAAACACATTTGGTGAACTTCCCACATGAGTATGACTAGGTTTAAGTTGTTTCATGCCTCAGTTCATCAAGACAATAAAGTTACTTTCTCAGTACTACTATGCTCTGACATTAAGGTAGTACACATCTGAATTTTACACCAAAGTACTTACTGCAAACTAATGCAAACACCTTAGGTTAACTTCCCACATGATTATGAGTAGTTTGAAAGTTGTTTCATGGCTGTACACATCAACACAAAAAAGTTGTTATCTCAGTGCATGCAATGTTCAGACAATACAAATAGTATACATTTCAATTTTACACCAAAGTACTTACTGCAAACCTAATGGAAACAACTTAGATTAACTTCCCACATGATTCTGAGATGTCTGAAAGTTGTTTCATACCTGTGCACATCAAGACAAAAAAGTTGTTTTCTCAGTGCATGCAATGCTTTTACAATACAAATGGTATACATTTCAATTTTACACCAAAGCACTTACTGCAAACCTAATGGAAACACCTTAGGCTAACTTTCCACATGATTATGAGTAGTTTAAAAGTTGTTTCATGGCTGTACACATCAACACAAAAAGTTGTTATCTCAGTGCATGCAATGCTTAGACAATACAAATAGTATACATTTCAATTTTACACCAAAGCCCTTACTGCAAACCTAATGGAAACAACTTAGGTTAACTTTCCACATGATTATGAGCAGTTTGAAAGTTGTTTCATGGCTGTACACATAAACACAAAAAAGTTGTTATCTCAGTGCATGCAATGCTTAGACAATACAAATAGTATACATTTCAATTTTACACAAAAGCACTTACTGCAAACCTAATGGAAACACTTTAGGTTAACTTCCCACATGATTCTGAGATGTCTGAAAGTTGTTTCATACCTGTGCACATAAAGACAAAAAAGTTGATTTCACAGTGAATAGAATGCTTTGACATAAAAGTAGTATACATTTCAATTGTACTCAAAAGTCCTGACTGCAAACCTAATGCAAACACATTTGGTTTACTTCCCACATGAGTATGACTAGGTTTAAAGTTGTTTCATGCCTCAGTTCATCAAGACAATAAAGTTACTTTCTCAGTACTACTATGCTCTGACATTAAGGTAGTACACATCTGAATTTTACACCAAAGTACTTACTGCAAACTAATGCAAACACCTT
>NW_027277684.1:0-25691 GCF_030028105.1 Mobula birostris
TATCTGTGACTTTTAATCTCTGCACTCAGCTCTCTGTGATTTTTACTCTCCACACTCTGCTCTCTGTGATTTTTAATCTCTGCACTCTGTTGTCTGTGATTTTGACTCGCTGCACTCAGATCTCTGTGATTTTTACTCTCTGCACTCTGTTTTCTGTGATTTTCATTCTGCATTCTGTCTCTGTGATTTTTACTCTCCGCACTCTGTTCTCTGTGACTTTTACTCTCTGCACTCAGCTCTCTGTGATTTTTACTCTCCGCACTCTGCTCTCTGTGATTTTTAATCTCTGCACTCTGTTCTCTGTGCTTTTGACTCGCTGCACTCAGCTCTCTGTAATTTTTCCTCTCCGCACTCTGCTCTCTGTGATTTTTAATGTCTGCACTATGCTCTCTGTTACTTTTACTCTCTGCAATCTGTTCTCTGTGATGTTTGCTCTCCGCACTCTGATCTCTGTGAGCTTTACTCACTGCCCTCTGCTCTCTCTGATCTTTAAACTGTGCCCTCAACTCTGTGTGATTTTTACTCTCTGCAGTCTGATCTCTGTGATTTTTGCTCTCCGTACTCTGCACTTGTGATTTTATTCTCTTCACTCTGCCCTCTGTGATTATTACTCTCTGCACTCCGTTCTCTGCGATTTTGCTCTCTGCACTCAGATCTCTGTGATTTTTATTATCTGCAATTAGTTATCTGTGATTTTTACTCCCCGCACTCTGATCTCTGTGATTTTTACTCTCTGCACGCGGCACTCTGTGATTTTTACTCTCGGTACTCTGCTTTCTGTGATTTTTACTCTGCCAATTCTGCTCTCTGTGATTTTTACTCTCTGCACTCAGCTCTGTGTGATTTTTACACTCCGCACTCAGCTTTCTGTGATTTTTAATGTCTGCACTGCGCTCTCTGTTACTTTTACTCTCTGCACTCTGTTCTCTGTGATGTTTGCTCTCCGCACTCTGATCTCTGTGAGTTTTACTCTCTGCACTCTGATCTCTGTGATTTTTGCGCTTTGCAGTCTGTTCTGTGTGATTTTTACTCTCTGCACTCTGATCTCTGTGATGTTTACGCTCTGCACTCTGTTCTCTGTGGTTTTTACTCACTGCACACAGATCTCTATGGTTTTTACACTCTGCACTCTGATCTCTGTGATTTTTTCTCTCTGCACTATGATATCTGTAATTTTTACTCTCCGCACACAGAACTCTGTGATTTTACTCTCTGCATTCTGTTCTCTGTGATTTTAACTCTCTGCACACAAATCTCTTTGAGTTTTACTCTGCACTCTGATCTCTGTAATTTTTACTCTTAGCTCTGTGATCTCTGTGAGTTTTATTCTCAGCACTCCATTCTCAGTGCTTTTTACTCTACGCACTCTGCCCTCTGAGATTTTTACTCTTTGCACTCTGTTCTCTGTGATTTTTATTCTCCGCACTCTGCACTCTCTGATTTTTAATTTCCTCGAGCTGCTCTCTGTGATTTTTACTCTCTGTGCTCAGCTCTCTGTGATTTTTACTCTCTGCACTCGGCACTCAGTGATTTTTACTCTCTGTACTCTGCTTTCTGTGATTTTACTCCCCGCACTCTGATCTCTGTGATTTTTACTCTCTGCACTCTTCTCTCTGTGATTTTTACACTCCGCACTCTGCTCTCTGTGATTTTTACTCTGCCAATTTAGCTCTCTGTGATTTTTACTCTCTGCACTCTGATCTCTGTGATTTTTACTCTCTGCACTCTGCACTCTCTGATATTTACTCACTGCGCTCTGTTCTAGGTGATGATTACTCTCCGCAGTCTTCTCTCTGTGATTTTTACTCTCTGCACTCTGATTTCTGTGATTTTCATTCTGCATTCTGTATCTGTGATGTTTTACTCTCCGCACTCTGTTATCTGTGACTTTTAATCTCTGCACTCAGCTCTCTGTGATTTTTACTCTCCACACTCTGCTCTCTGTGATTTTTAATCTCTGCACTCTGTTGTCTGTGATTTTGACTCGCTGCACTCAGATCTCTGTGATTTTTACTCTCTGCACTCTGTTTTCTGTGATTTTCATTCTGCATTCTGTCTCTGTGATTTTTACTCTCCGCACTCTGTTCTCTGTGACTTTTACTCTCTGCACTCAGCTCTCTGTGATTTTTACTCTCCGCACTCTGCTCTCTGTGATTTTTAATCTCTGCACTCTGTTCTCTGTGCTTTTGACTCGCTGCACTCAGCTCTCTGTAATTTTTCCTCTCCGCACTCTGCTCTCTGTGATTTTTAATGTCTGCACTATGCTCTCTGTTACTTTTACTCTCTGCAATCTGTTCTCTGTGATGTTTGCTCTCCGCACTCTGATCTCTGTGAGCTTTACTCACTGCCCTCTGCTCTCTCTGATCTTTACACTGTGCCCTCAACTCTGTGTGATTTTTACTCTCTGCAGTCTGATCTCTGTGATTTTTGCTCTCCGTACTCTGCACTTGTGATTTTTACTCTCTTCACTCTGCCCTCTGTGATTATTACTCTCTGCACTCCGTTCTCTGCGATTTTGCTCTCTGCACTCAGATCTCTGTGATTTTTATTATCTGCAATTAGTTATCTGTGATTTTTACTCCCCGCACTCTGATCTCTGTGATTTTTACTCTCTGCACGCGGCACTCTGTGATTTTTACTCTCGGTACTCTGCTTTCTGTGATTTTTACTCTGCCAATTCTGCTCTCTGTGATTTTTACTCTCTGCACTCAGCTCTGTGTGATTTTTACACTCCGCACTCAGCTTTCTGTGATTTTTAATGTCTGCACTGCGCTCTCTGTTACTTTTACTCTCTGCACTCTGTTCTCTGTGATGTTTGCTCTCCGCACTCTGATCTCTGTGAGTTTTACTCTCTGCACTCTGATCTCTGTGATTTTTGCGCTTTGCAGTCTGTTCTGTGTGATTTTTACTCTCTGCACTCTGATCTCTGTGATGTTTACGCTCTGCACTCTGTTCTCTGTGGTTTTTACTCACTGCACACAGATCTCTATGGTTTTTACACTCTGCACTCTGATCTCTGTGATTTTTTCTCTCTGCACTATGATATCTGTAATTTTACTCTCCGCACACAGAACTCTGTGATTTTTACTCTCTGCATTCTGTTCTCTGTGATTTTAACTCTCTGCACACAAATCTCTTTGAGTTTTACTCTGCACTCTGATCTCTGTAATTTTTACTCTTAGCTCTGTGATCTCTGTGAGTTTTATTCTCAGCACTCCATTCTCAGTGCTTTTTACTCTACGCACTCTGCCCTCTGAGATTTTTACTCTTTGCACTCTGTTCTCTGTGATTTTTATTCTCCGCACTCTGCACTCTCTGATTTTTAATTTCCTCGAGCTGCTCTCTGTGATTTTTACTCTCTGTGCTCAGCTCTCTGTGATTTTTACTCTCTGCACTCGGCACTCAGTGATTTTTACTCTCTGTACTCTGCTTTCTGTGATTTTTACTCCCCGCACTCTGATCTCTGTGATTTTTACTCTCTGCACTCTTCTCTCTGTGATTTTTACACTCCGCACTCTGCTCTCTGTGATTTTTACTCTGCCAATTTAGCTCTCTGTGATTTTACTCTCTGCACTCTGTTCTCTGTGATTTTTACAGTCTGCACTCTGTTCTCTGTGATTTTTATTCTCTGCACTCTGTTCTCTGTGATGTTTGCTCTCCGCACTCTGATCTCTGAGAGCTTTGCTCTCTGCCGTCTGCTCTCTCTGATGTTTACACTCTGCCCTCAACTCTGTGTGATTTTTACTCTCTGCAGTCTGATCTCTGTGATTTTTACTCTCTGCACTCTTCTCTCTGTGATTTTTACACTCCGCACTCTGCTCTCTGTGATTTTTTACTCTGCCAATTCAGCTCTCTGTGATTTTTACTCTCTGCACTCTGTTCTCTGTGATTTTTACTCTCTGCACTCTGTTCTCTGTGATGTTTGCTCTCCGCACACTGATCTCTGTGAGCTTTACTCTCTGCACTCTGATCTCTGTGATTTTTACGCTCTGCACTCTGTTCTCTGTGATTTTTAAATCTCTTGCACTCTGATCTCTGTGATTTTTACGCACTGCACTCTGTTCTCTGTGATTTTTACTCACTTCACACTGATCTCTATGATTTTTACACTCTGTACCTCTGATCTCTGTGAGTTGTACTCTCTGCACTCTGATCTCTGTGATTTTTACGCTCTGCACTCTGTTCTCTGTGATTTTTAATCTCTGCACTCTGATCTCTGTGATTTTTACGCACTGCACTCTGTTCTCTGTGATTTTTACTCACTTCACACTGATCTCTATGATTTTTACACTCTGTACTCTGATCTCTGTGAGTTGTACTCTCTGCACTCTGTTCTCTGTGATTTTTACTCTCTGCACTCTGTTCTCTGTGATGTTTGCTCTCCGCACTCTGATCTCTGTGAGCTTTACTCTCTGCACTCTGATCTCTGTGATTTTTACGCTCTGCACTCTGTTCTCTGTGATTTTTAATCTCTGCACTCTGATCTCTGTGATTTTTACGCACTGCACTCTGTTCTCTGTGATTTTTACTCACTTCACACTGATCTCTATGATTTTTACACTCTGTACTCTGATCTCTGTGAGTTGTACTCTCCGCACTCTGATCTCTGTGATTTTTACTCTCTGCACTCAGCTCTCTGTGATTTTTACTCTCTGAACTTTGTTCTCTGTGATTTTTAATCTCTGCACTCAGCTCTCTGTGATTCTTACTCTCTGCACTCTGATCTCTGTGATTATTATTCTCTGCAATCCGCTCTCTGTGATTTTGACTCTCCGCACTCTGATCTCAGTGATTTTTACACTCTGCACTCTGCTCTCTGTGATTTTTATTATCTGCAATCAGTTATCTGTGATTTTTACTCCCCGCACTCTGATCTCTGTGATTTTTACTCTCTGCACGCGGCACTCTGTGATTTTTACTCTCGGTACTCTGCTTTCTGTGATTTTTACTCTGCCAATTCTGCTCTCTGTGATTTTTGCTCTCTGCACTCAGCTCTCTGTGATTTTTACACTCCGCACTCAGCTCTCTGTCATTTTTAATGTCTGCACTGCGCTCTCTGTTACTTTTACTCTCTGCACTCTGTTCTCTGTGATGTTTGCTCTCCGCACTCTGATCTCTGTGAGTTTTACTCTCTGCACTCTGATCTCTGTGATTTTTACGGTCTGCAGTCTGTTCTGTGTGATTTTTACTCTCTGCACTCTGATCTCTGTGATTTTTACACTCTGCACTCTGCTCTCTGTGATTTTTACTCTCTGCACACTTCTCTCTGTGATTTTTACATTCCGCACACTGCTTTCTGTGATTTTTACTCTGCCAATTCTGCTATCTGTGATTTTTACTCTCCGCACTCTGTTCTCTGTGATTCTTACTCTCCCCACCCAGTTCTCTGTGATTTTTACTCTCTGTACTCTGTTCTCTGTGATTTTTACTCTCTGCACTCTGATCTCTGTGATTTTTACTCTCTGCACTCTGATCTCTGTGATTTTTACTCTCTGCACTTTGCACTCTCTGATATTTACTCACTGCGCTCTGTTCTCTGTGATGATTACTCTCCGCAGTCTTCTCTCTGTGATTTTTACTCTCTGCACTCTGATTTCTGTGATTTTCATTCTGCATTCTGTCTCTGTGATTTTTACTCTCCGCACTCTATTCTCTGTGACTTTTACTCTCTGCACTCAGCTCTCTGTGATTTTAACTCTCCGCACTCTGCTCTCTGTGATTTTTAATCTCTGCACTCTGTTGTCTGTGATTTTGACTCGCTGCACTCAGATCTCTGTGATTTTTACTCTCTGCACTCTGTTTTCTGTGATTTTCATTCTGCATTCTGTCTCTGTGATTTTTACTCTCCGCACTCTGTTCTCTGTGACTTTTACTCTCTGCACTCAGCTCTCTGTGATTTTTACTCTCCGCACTCTGCTCTCTGTGATTTTTAATGTCTGCACTATGCTCTCTGTTACTTTTACTGTCTGCAATCTGTTCTCTGTGATGTTTGCTCTCCGCACTCTGATGTCTGTGAGCTTTACTCTCTGCCCTCTGCTCTCTCTGATCTTTATACTCTGCCCTCAACTCTGTGTGATTTTTACTCTCTGCAGTCTGATCTCTGTGATTTTTGCTCTCCGTACTCTGCACTTGTGATTTTTACTCTCTTCACTCTCCCTCTGTGATTATTACTCTCTGCACTCCGTTCTCTGCGATTTTTGCTCTCTGCACTCAGATCTCTGTGATTTTTATTATCTGCAATCAGTTATCTGTGATTTTTACTCCCCGCACTCTGATCTCTGTGATTTTTACTCTCTGCACGCGGCACTCTGTGATTTTTACTCTCGGTACTCTGCTTTCTGTGATTTTTACTCTGCCAGTTCTGCTCTCTGTGATTTTTACTCTCTGCACTCAGCTCTCTGTGATTTTTACACTCCGCACTCAGCTCTCTGTGATTTTTAATGTCTGCACTACGCTCTCTGTTACTTTTACTCTCTGCACTCTGTTCTCTGTGATGTTTGCTCTCCGCACTCTGATCTCTGTGAGCTTTACTCTCTGCACTCTGATCTCTGTGATATTTACGCTCTGCAGTCTGTTCTGTGTGATTTTTACTCTCTGCACTCTGATCTCTGTGATGTTTACGCTCTGCACTCTGTTCTCTGTGATTTTTACTCACTGCACACAGATCTCTATGGTTTTTACACTCTGCACTCTGATCTCTGTGATTTTTTCTCTCTGCACTATGATATCCGTAATTTTTACTCTCCGCACACTGAACTCTGTGATTTTTACTCTCTGCACTCTGTTCTCTGTGACTTTAACTCTCTGCACACAAATCTCTGAGTTTTACTCTGCACTCTGATCTCTGTAATTTTTACTCTCCGCACTGTGATCTCTGTGAGTTTTATTCTCAGCACTCCATTCTCAGTGCTTTTTACTCTACGCACTCTGCCCTCTGTGATTTTTACTCTCTGCACTCTTCTCTCTGTGATTTTTACACTCCGCACTCTGCTCTCTGTGATTTTTACTCTGCCAATTCAGCTCTCTGTGATTTTTACTCTCTGCACTCTGTTCTCTGTGATTTTTACTCTCTGCACTCTGTTCTCTGTGATGTTTGCTCTCCGCACTCTGATCTCTGTGAGCTTTACTCTCTGCACTCTGATCTCTGTGATTTTTACGCTCTGCACTCTGTTCTCTGTGATTTTTACTCTCTGCACTCTGATCTCTGTGATTTTTACGCACTGCACTCTGTTCTCTGTGATTTTTACTCACTTCACACAGATCTCTATGATTTTTACACTCTGTACTCTGATCTCTGTGAGTTGTACTCTCTGCACTCTGATCTCTGTGATTTTTAATGTCTGCACTACGCTCTCTGTTACTTTTACTCACTGCACTCTGATCTCTGTGATTTTTACTCTCTGCACTCAGCTCTCTGTGATTTTTACTCTCTGAACTTTGTTCTCTGTGATTTTTAATCTCTGCACTCAGCTCTCTGTGATTCTTACTCTCTGCACTCTGATCTCTGTGATTATTATTGTCTGCAATCCGCTCTCTGTGATTTTGACTCTCCGCACTCTGATCTCAGTGATTTTTACACTCTGCACTCTGCTCTCTGTGATTTTTATTATCTGCAATCAGTTATCTGTGATTTTTACTCCCCGCACTCTGATCTCTGTGATTTTTACTCTCTGCACGCGGCACTCTGTGATTTTTACTCTCGGTACTCTGCTTTCTGTGATTTTTACTCTGCCAATTCTGCTCTCTGTGATTTTTACTCTCTGCACTCAGCTCTCTGTGATTTTTACACTCCGCACTCAGCTCTCTGTGATTTTTAATGTCTGCACTGCGCTCTCTGTTACTTTTACTCTCTGCACTCTGTTCTCTGTGATGTTTGCTCTCCGCACTCTGATCTCTGTGAGTTTTACTCTCTGTACTCTGATCTCTGTGATTTTTACGCTCTGCAGTCTGTTCTATGTGATTTTTACTCTCTGCACTCTGATCTCTGTGATTTTTACACTCTGCACTCTGCTCTCTCTGATTTTTACTCTCTGCACACTTCTCTCTGTGATTTTTACATTCCGCACACTGCTTTCTGTGATTTTTACTCTGCCAATTCTGCTATCTGTGATTTTTACTCTCCGCACTCTGTTCTCTGTGATTCTTACTCTCCCCACCCAGTTCTCTGTGATTTTTACTCTCTGTACTCTGTTCTCTGTGATTTTTACTCTCTGCACTCTGATCTCTGTGATTTTTACTCTCTGCACTCTGATCTCTGTGATTTTTATTCTCTGCACTCTGCACTCTCTGATATTTACTCACTGCGCTCTGTTCTCTGTGATGATTACTCTCCGCAGTCTTCTCTCTGTGATTTTTACTCTCTGCACTCTGATTTCTGTGATTTTCATTCTGCATTCTGTCTCTGTGATTTTTACTCTCCGCACTCTATTCTCTGTGACTTTTACTCTCTGCACTCAGCTCTCTGTGATTTTTACTCTCCGCACTCTGCTCTCTGTGATTTTTAATCTCTGCACTCTGTTGTCTGTGATTTTGACTCGCTGCACTCAGAGCTCTGTGATTTTTACTCTCTGCACTCTGTTTTCTGTGATTTTCATTCTGCATTCTGTCTCTGTGATTTTTACTCTCCGCACTCTGTTCTCTGTGACTTTTACTCTCTGCACTCAGCTCTCTGTGATTTTTACTCTCCGCACTCTGCTCTCTGTGATTTTTAATGTCTGCACTATGCTCTCTGTTACTTTTACTGTCTGCAATCTGTTCTCTGTGATGTTTGCTCTCCGCACTCTGATCTCTGTGAGCTTTACTCTCTGCCCTCTGCTCTCTCTGATCTTTACACTCTGCCCTCAACTCTGTGTGATTTTTACTCTCTGCAGTCTGATCTCTGTGTTTTTTACTCTCCGTACTCTGCACTTGTGATTTTAACTCTCTTCACTCTGCCCTCTGTGATTATTACTCTCTGCACTCCGTTCTCTGCGATTTTTGCTCTCTGCACTCAGGTCTCTGTGATTTTTATTATCTGCAATCAGTTATCTGTGATTTTTACTCCCCGCACTCTGATCTTTGTGATTTTTACTCTCTGCACGCGGCACTCTGTGATTTTTACTCTCGGTACTCTGCTTTCTGTGATTTTTACTCTGCCAATTCTGCTCTCTGTGATTTTTACTCTCTGCACTCAGCTCTCTGTGATTTTTTCACTCCGCACTCAGCTCTCTGTGATTTTTAATGTCTGCACTACGCTCTCTGTTACTTTTACTCTCTGCACTCTGTTCTCTGTGATGTTTGCTCTCCGCACTCTGATCTCTGTGAGCTTTACTCTCTGCACTCTGATCTCTGTGATATTTACGCTCTGCAGTCTGTTCTGTGTGATTTTTACTCTCTGCACTCTGATCACTGTGATGTTTACGCTCTGCACTCTGTTCTCTGTGATTTTTACTCACTGCACACAGATCTCTATGGTTTTTACACTCTGCACTCTGATCTCTGTGATTTTTTCTCTCTGCACTATGATATCTGTAATTTTTACTCTCCGCACGCTGAACTCTGTGATTTTTACTCTCTGCACTCTGTTCTCTGTGACTTTAACTCTCTGCACACAAATCTCTGCGTTTTACTCTGCACTCTGATCTCTGTAATTTTTACTCTCCGCACTGTGATCTCTGTGAGTTTTATTCTCAGCACTCCATTCTCAGTGCTTTTTACTCTACGCACTCTGCCCTCTGTGATTTTTACTCTCTGCACTCTTCTCTCTTTGATTTTTACACTCCGCACTCTGCTCTCTGTGATTTTTACTCTGCCAATTCAGCTCTCTGTGATTTTTACTCTCTGCACTCTGTTCTCTGTGATTTTTACTCTCTGCACTCTGTTCTCTGTGATGTTTGCTCTCCGCACTCTGATCTCTGTGAGCTTTACTCTCTGCACTCTGATCTCTGTGATTTTTACGCTCTGCACTCTGTTCTCTGTGATTTTTACTCTCTGCACTCTGATCTCTGTGATTTTTACGCACTGCACTCTGTTCTCTGTGATTTTTACTCACTTCACACAGATCTCTATGATTTTTACACTCTGTACTCTGATCTCTGTGAGTTGTACTCTCTGCACTCTGATCTCTGTGATTTTTAATGTCTGCACTACGCTCTCTGTTACTTTTACTCACTGCACTCTGATCTCTGTGATTTTTACTCTCTGCACTCAGCTCTCTGTGATTTTTACTCTCTGAATATTGTTCTCTGTGATTTTTAATCTCTGCACTCAGCTCTCTGTGATTCTTACTCTCTGCACTCTGATCTCTGTGATTATTATTGTCTGCAATCCGCTCTCTGTGATTTTGACTCTCCGCACTCTGATCTCAGTGATTTTTACACTCTGTACTCTGCTCTCTGTGATTTTTATTATCTGCAATCAGTTATCTGTGATTTTTACTCCCCGCACTCTGATCTCTGTGATTTTTACTCTCTGCACGCGGCACTCTGTGATTTTTACTCTCGGTACTCTGCTTTCTGTGATTTTTACTCTGCCAATTCTGCTCTCTGTGATTTTTACTCTCTGCACTCAGCTCTCTGTGATTTTTACACTCCACACTCAGCTCTCTGTGATTTTTAATGTCTGCACTGCGCTCTCTGTTACTTTTACTCTCTGCACTCTGTTCTCTGTGATGTTTGCTCTCCGCACTCTGATCTCTGTGAGTTTTACTCTCTGTACTCTGATCTCTGTGATTTTTACGCTCTGCAGTCTGTTCTGTGTGATTTTTACTCTCTGCACTCTGATCTCTGTGATTTTTACACTCTGCACTCTGCTCTCTGTGATTTTTACTCTCTGCACACTTCTCTCTGTGATTTTTACATTCCGCACACTGCTTTCTGTGATTTTTACTCTGCCAATTCTGCTATCTGTGATTTTTACTCTCCGCACTCTGTTCTCTGTGATTCTTACTCTCCCCACCCAGTTCTCTGTGATTTTTACTCTCTGTACTCTGTTCTCTGTGATTTTTACTCTCTGCACTCTGATCTCTGTGATTTTTACTCTCTGCACTCTGATCTCTGTGATTTTTACTCTCTGCACTCTGCACTCTCTGATATTTACTCACTGCGCTCTGTTCTCTGTGATGATTACTCTCCGCAGTCTTCTCTCTGTGATTTTTACTCTCTGCACTCTGATTTCTGTGATTTTCATTCTGCATTCTGTCTTTGTGATTTTTACTCTCCGCACTCTATTCTCTGTGACTTTTACTCTCTGCACTCAGCTCTCTGTGATTTTTACTCTCCGCACTCTGCTCTCTGTGATTTTTAATCTCTGCACTCTGTTGTCTGTGATTTTGACTGGCTGCACTCAGAGCTCTGTGATTTTTACTCTCTGCACTCTGTTTTCTGTGATTTTCATTCTGCATTCTGTCTCTGTGATTTTTACTCTCCGCACTCTGTTCTCTGTGACTTTTACTCTCTGCACTCAGCTCTCTGTGATTTTTACTCTCCGCACTCTGCTCTCTGTGATTTTTAATGTCTGCACTATGCTCTCTGTTACTTTTACTGTCTGCAATCTGTTCTCTGTGATGTTTGCTCTCCGCACTCTGATCTCTGTGAGCTTTACTCTCTGCCCTCTGCTCTCTCTGATCTTTACACTCTGCCCTCAACTCTGTGTGATTTTTACTCTCTGCAGTCTGATCTCTGTGTTTTTTACTCTCCGTACTCTGCACTTGTGATTTTAACTCTCTTCACTCTGCCCTCTGTGATTATTACTCTCTGCACTCCGTTCTCTGCGATTTTTGCTCTCTGCACTCAGATCTCTGTGATTTTTATTATCTGCAATCAGTTATCTGTGATTTTTACTCCCCGCACTCTGATCTCTGTGATTTTTACTCTCTGCACGCGGCACTCTGTGATTTTTACTCTCGGTACTCTGCTTTCTGTGATTTTTACTCTGCCAATTCTGCTCTCTGTGATTTTTACTCTCTGCACTCAGCTCTCTGTGATTTTTACACTCCGCACTCAGCTCTCTGTGATTTTTAATGTCTGCACTACGCTCTCTGTTACTTTTACTCTCTGCACTCTGTTCTCTGTGATGTTTGCTCTCCGCACTCTGATCTCTGTGAGCTTTACTCTCTGCACTCTGATCTCTGTGATATTTACGCTCTGCAGTCTGTTCTGTGTGATTTTTACTCTCTGCACTCTGATCACTGTGATGTTTACGCTCTGCACTCTGTTCTCTGTGATTTTTACTCACTGCACACAGATCTCTATGGTTTTTACACTCTGCACTCTGATCTCTGTGATTTTTTCTCTCTGCACTATGATATCTGTAATTTTTACTCTCCGCACACTGAACTCTGTGATTTTTACTCTCTGCACTCTGTTCTCTGTGACTTTAACTCTCTGCACACAAATCTCTGCGTTTTACTCTGCACTCTGATCTCTGTAATTTTTACTCTCCGCACTGTGATCTCTGTGAGTTTTATTCTCAGCACTCCATTCTCAGTGCTTTTTACTCTACGCACTCTGCCCTCTGTGATTTTTACTCTCTGCACTCTTCTCTCTGTGATTTTTACACTCCGCACTCTGCTCTCTGTGATTTTTACTCTGCCAATTCAGCTCTCTGTGATTTTTACTCTCTGCACTCTGTTCTCTGTGATTTTTACTCTCTGCACTCTGTTCTCTGTGATGTTTGCTCTCCGCACTCTGATCTCTGTGAGCTTTACTCTCTGCACTCTGATCTCTGTGATTTTTACGCTCTGCACTCTGTTCTCTGTGATTTTTACTCTCTGCACTCTGATCTCTGTGATTTTTACGCACTGCACTCTGTTCTCTGTGATTTTTACTCACTTCACACAGATCTCTATGATTTTTACACTCTGTACTCTGATCTCTGTGAGTTGTACTCTCTGCACTCTGATCTCTGTGATTTTTAATGTCTGCACTACGCTCTCTGTTACTTTTACTCACTGCACTCTGATCTCTGTGATTTTTACTCTCTGCACTCAGCTCTCTGTGATTTTTACTCTCTGAACTTTGTTCTCTGTGATTTTTAATCTCTGCACTCAGCTCTCTGTGATTCTTACTCTCTGCACTCTGATCTCTGTGATTATTATTGTCTGCAATCCGCTCTCTGTGATTTTGACTCTCCGCACTCTGATCTCAGTGATTTTTACACTCTGCACTCTGCTCTCTGTGATTTTTATTATCTGCAATCAGTTATCTGTGATTTTTACTCCCCGCACTCTGATCTCTGTGATTTTTACTCTCTGCACGCGGCACTCTGTGATTTTTACTCTCGGTACTCTGCTTTCTGTGATTTTTACTCTGCCAATTCTGCTCTCTGTGATTTTTACTCTCTGCACTCAGCTCTCTGTGATTTTTACACTCCGCACTCAGCTCTCTGTGATTTTTAATGTCTGCACTGCGCTCTCTGTTACTTTTACTCTCTGCACTCTGTTCTCTGTGATGTTTGCTCTCCGCACTCTGATCTCTGTGAGTTTTACTCTCTGTACTCTGATCTCTGTGATTTTTACGCTCTGCAGTCTGTTCTGTGTGATTTTTACTCTCTGCACTCTGATCTCTGTAATTTTTACACTCTGCACTCTGCTCTCTGTGATTTTTACTCTCTGCACACTTCTCTCTGTGATTTTTACATTCCGCACACTGCTTTCTGTGATTTTTACTCTGCCAATTCTGCTATCTGTGATTTTTACTCTCCGCACTCTGTTCTCTGTGATTCTTACTCTCCCCACCCAGTTCTCTGTGATTTTTACTCTCTGTACTCTGTTCTCTGTGATTTTTACTCTCTGCACTCTGATCTCTGTGATTTTTACTCTCTGCACTCTGATCTCTGTGATTTTTACTCTCTGCACTCTGCACTCTCTGATATTTACTCACTGCGCTCTGTTCTCTGTGATGATTACTCTCCGCAGTCTTCTCTCTGTGATTTTTACTCTCTGCACTCTGATTTCTGTGATTTTCATTCTGCATTCTGTCTCTGTGATTTTTACTCTCCGCACTCTATTCTCTGTGACTTTTACTCTCTGCACTCAGCTCTCTGTGATTTTTACTCTCCGCACTCTGCTCTCTGTGATTTTTAATCTCTGCACTCTGTTGTCTGTGATTTTGACTGGCTGCACTCAGAGCTCTGTGATTTTTACTCTCTGCACTCTGTTTTCTGTGATTTTCATTCTGCATTCTGTCTCTGTGATTTTTACTCTCCGCACTCTGTTCTCTGTGACTTTTACTCTCTGCACTCAGCTCTCTGTGATTTTTACTCTCCGCACTCTGCTCTCTGTGATTTTTAATGTCTGCACTATGCTCTCTGTTACTTTTACTGTCTGCAATCTGTTCTCTGTGATGTTTGCTCTCCGCACTCTGATCTCTCTGAGCTTTACTCTCTGCCCTCTGCTCTCTCTGTTCTTTACACTCTGCCCTCAACTCTGTGTGATTTTTACTCTCTGCAGTCTGATCTCTGTGTTTTTTACTCTCCGTACTCTGCACTTGTGATTTTAACTCTCTTCACTCTGCCCTCTGTGATTATTACTGTCTGCACTCCGTTTTCTGCGATTTTTGCTCTCTGCACTCAGATCTCTGTGATTTTTATTATCTGCAATCAGTTATCTGTGATTTTTACTCCCCGCACTCTGATCTCTGTGATTTTTACTCTCTGCACGCGGCACTCTGTGATTTTTACTCTCGGTACTCTGCTTTCTGTGATTTTTACTCTGCCAATTCTGCTCTCTGTGATCTTTACTCTCTGCACTCAGCTCTCTGTGATTTTTACACTCCGCACTCAGCTCTCTGTGATTTTTAATGTCTGCACTACGCTCTCTGTTACTTTTACTCTCTGCACTCTGTTCTCTGTGATGTTTGCTCTCCGCACTCTGATCTCTGTGAGCTTTACTCTCTGCACTCTGATCTCTGTGATATTTACGCTCTGCAGTCTGTTCTGTGTGATTTTTACTCTCTGCACTCTGATCACTGTGATGTTTACGCTCTGCACTCTGTTCTCTGTGATTTTTACTCACTGCACACAGATCTCTATGGTTTTTACACTCTGCACTCTGATCTCTGTGATTTTTTCTCTCTGCACTATGATATCTGTAATTTTTACTCTCCGCACACTGAACTCTGTGATTTTTACTCTCTGCACTCTGTTCTCTGTGACTTTAACTCTCTGCACACAAATCTCTGAGTTTTACTCTGCACTCTGATCTCTGTAATTTTTACTCTCCGCACTGTGATCTCTGTGAGTTTTATTCTCAGCACTCCATTCTCAGTGCTTTTTACTCTACGCACTCTGCCCTCTGAGATTTTTACTCTTTGCACTCTGTTCTATGTGATTTTTGTTCTCCGCACTCTGCACTCTCTGATTTTTAATTTCCTCCCGCTGCTCTCTGTGATTTTTACTCTCTGTGCTCAGCTCTCTGTGATTTTTACTCTCTGCACTCGGCACTCTGTGATTTTTACTCTCTGTACTCTGCTTTCTGTGATTTTTACTCCCCGCACTCTGATCTCTGTGATTTTTACTCTCTGCACTCTTCTCTCTGTGATTTTTACACTCCGCACTCTGCTCTCTGTGTTTTTCACTCTGCCAATTCAGCTCTCTGTGATTCTTACTCTCTGCACTCTGTTCTCTGTGATTTTTACTCTCTGCACTCTGTTCTCTGTGATGTTTGCTCTCCGCACTCTGATCTCTGTGAGATTTACTCTCTGCCCTCTGCTCTCTCCGATGTTTACACTCTGCCCTCAACTCTGTGTGATTTTTACTCTCTGCAGTCTGATCTCTGTGATTTTCACTCTCTGCACTCTTCTCTCTGTGATTTTTACACTCCGCACTCTGCTCTCTGTGATTTTTACTCTGCCAATTCAGCTCTCTGTGATTTTTACTCTCTGCACTCTGTTCTCTGTGATTTTTGCAGTCTTCACTGTGTTCTCTGTGATTTTTACTCTCTGCACTCTGTTCTCTGTGATGTTTGCTCTCCGCACTCTGATCTCTGTGAGCTTTACTCTCTGCCCTCTGCTCTCTCTGATGTTTACACTCTGCCCTCAACTCTGTGTGATTTTTACTCTCTGCAGTCTGATCTCTGTGATTTTTACTCTCTGCACTCTTCTCTCTGTGATTTTTACACTCCGCACTCTGCTCTCTGTGATTTTTACTCTGCCAATTCAGCTCTCTGTGATTTTTACTCTCTGCACTCTGTTCTCTGTGATTTTTACAGTCTGCACTCTGTTCTCTGTGATTTTTACTCTCTGCACTCTGTTCTCTGTGATGTTTGCTCTCCGCACTCTGATCTCTGTGAGCTTTACTCTCTGCCCTCTGCTCTCTCTGATCTTTACAGTCTGCCCTCAACTCTGTGTGATTTTTACTCTCTGCAGTCTGATCTCAGTGATTATTACTCTCTGCACTCCGTTCTCTGCGATTTTTGCTCTCTGCACTCAGATATCTGTGATTTTTACCCTCTGCTCTCTGTTCTCTGTGATTTTTACTCTCTGCAATCTTCTCTCTGTGATTTTTACACTCCGCTCTCTGCTCTCTGTGATTTTTACTCTGCCAATTCAGCTCTCTGTGATTTCTACTCTCTGCACTCTGTTCTCTGTGATTTTTACAGTCTGCAGTCTGTTCTCTGTGATTTTTACTCTCTGCACTCAGATCTCTGTGATTTTTACCCTCTGCACTCTGTTCTCTGTGATTTTTACTCACTGCACACAGATCTCTATGATTGTTACGCTCTGCACTCTGACCTCTGTGATTTTTTCTCTCTGCACTATGATCTCTGTAATTTTTACTCTCCGCACTCTCATCTCTGTGAGTTTTATTCTCAGCACTCTGCTCTCTGTGATTTTTACTCTCTGCACTCTGTTCTCTGTGATGTTTGCTTTCCGCACTCTCATCTCTGTGAGTTTTATTCTCAGCACTCTGCTCTCTGTTATTTTTACTCTCTGCGCTCGGCATTCTGTGATTATTACTCTCTGCACTCCGTTCTCTGCGATTTTTGCTCTCTGCACTCAGCTCTCTGTGACTTTTACTCTCTGCAGACGGCACTCTGTGATTTTTACTCTCTGTACTCTGCTTTCTGAGATTTTTACTCTGCCAATTCTGCTCTCTGTGATTTTTACTCTCTGCACTCAGCTCTCTGTGATTTTTTCACTACGCACTCAGCTCTCTGTGATTTTTACTCTCTGCACGCTGCTCTCTGTGATTTTTAATGTCTGCACTACGCTCTCTGTTACTTTTACTCTCTGCACTCTGATCTCTGTGATTTTTACTCTCTGCACTCAGCTCTCTGTGATTTTTACTCTCTGAACTTTGTTCTCTGTGATTTTTAATCTCTGCACTCAGCTCTCTGTGATTCTTACTCTCTGCACTCTGATTTCTGTGATTCTTATTCTGCATTCTGTCTCTGTGATTTTTACTCTCCGCACTCTGTTCTCTGTGACTTTAACTCTCTGCACTCAGCTCTCTGTGATTTTTACTCTCCGCACTCTGCTCTCTGTGATTTTTAATCTCTGCACTCTGTTGTCTGTGATTTTGACTCGCCGCACTCAGATCTCTGTGACTTTCACTCTCTGCACTCTGTTTTCTGTGATTTTCATTCTGTATTCTGTCTCTGTGATTTTTACTCTCCGCACTCTGTTCTCTGTGACTTTTACTCTCTGCACTCTGCACTCTAGTCTCTGTGATTTTTACACTCCGCACTCTACTCTCTGTGATTTTTACTCTGCCAATTCAGCTCTCTGTGATTTTTACTCTCTGCACTCTGTTCTCTGTGATTTTTACAGTCTGCACTCTGTTCTCTGTGATTTTTACTCTCTGCACTCTGATCTCTGTGATTTTTACTCTCTGCACTCTGTTCTCTGTGATTTTTACTCACTGCACTCGGCATTCTGTGATTATTACTCTCTGCCCTCCGTTCTCTGCGATTTTTGCTCTCTGCACTCAGATCTCTGTGATTTTTACTCTGTGCACTCAGCTCTCTGTGATTTTTACACTCCACACTCAGCTCTCTGTGATTTTTACTCCCTGCAGACGGCACTCTGTGATTTTTACTCTCTGCACTCTGTTCTCTGTGATGTTTGCTCTCCGCACTCTGATCTCTGTGAGCTTTACTCTCTGCACTCTGATCTCTGTGATATTTACGCTCTGCAGTCTGTTCTGTGTGATTTTTACTCTCTGCACTCTGATCACTGTGATGTTTACGCTCTGCACTCTGTTCTCTGTGATTTTTACTCACTGCACACAGATCTCTATGGTTTTTACACTCTGCACTCTGATCTCAGTGATTTTAACTCTTTGCACTCTGTTCTCTGTGATGTTTGCTCTCCGCACTCTGATCTCTGTGAGCTTTACTCTCTGCCCTCTGCTCTCTCTGATCTTTACAGTCTGCCCTCAACTCTGTGTGATTTTTACTCTCTGCAGTCTGATCTCAGTGATTATTACTCTCTGCACTCCGTTCTCTGCGATTTTTGCTCTCTGCACTCAGATATCTGTGATTTTTATTATCTGCAATCAGTTATCTGTGATTTTTACTCCCCGCACTCTGATCTCTGTGATTTTTACTCTCTGCAATCTTCTCTCTGTGATTTTTACACTCCGCACTCTGCTCTCTGTGATTTTTACTCTGCCAATTCAGCTCTCTGTGATTTCTACTCTCTGCACTCTGTTCTCTGTGATTTTTACAGTCTGCAGTCTGTTCTCTGTGATTTTTACTCTCTGCACTCAGATCTCTGTGATTTTTACTCTCTGCACTCTGTTCTCTGTGATTTTTACTCACTGCACACAGATCTCTATGATTGTTACGCTCTGCACTCTGACCTCTGTGATTTTTTCTCTCTGCACTATGATCTCTGTAATTTTTACTCTCCGCACTCTCATCTCTGTGAGTTTTATTCTCAGCACTCTGCTCTCTGTGATTTTTACTCTCTGCACTCTGTTCTCTGTGATGTTTGCTTTCCGCACTCTCATCTCTGTGAGTTTTATTCTCAGCACTCTGCTCTCTGTTATTTTTACTCTCTGCGCTCGGCATTCTGTGATTATTACTCTCTGCACTCCGTTCTCTGCGATTTTTGCTCTCTGCACTCAGCTCTCTGTGACTTTTACTCTCTGCAGACGGCACTCTGTGATTTTTACTCTCTGTATTCTGCTTTCTGAGATTTTTACTCTGCCAATTCTGCTCTCTGTGATTTTTACTCTCTGCACTCAGCTCTCTGTGATTTTTTCACTACGCACTCAGCTCTCTGTGATTTTTACTCTCTGCACGCTGCTCTCTGTGATTTTTAATGTCTGCACTACGCTCTCTGTTACTTTTACTCTCTGCACTCTGATCTCTGTGATTTTTACTCTCTGCACTCAGCTCTCTGTGATTTTTACTCTCTGAACTTTGTTCTCTGTGATTTTTAATCTCTGCACTCAGCTCTCTGTGATTCTTACTCTCTGCACTCTGATTTCTGTGATTCTTATTCTGCATTCTGTCTCTGTGATTTTTACTCTCCGCACTCTGTTCTCTGTGACTTTAACTCTCTGCACTCAGCTCTCTGTGATTTTTACTCTCCGCACTCTGCTCTCTGTGATTTTTAATCTCTGCACTCTGTTGTCTGTGATTTTGACTCGCCGCACTCAGATCTCTGTGACTTTCACTCTCTGCACTCTGTTTTCTGTGATTTTCATTCTGTATTCTGTCTCTGTGATTTTTACTCTCCGCACTCTGTTCTCTGTGACTTTTACTCTCTGCACTCTGCACTCTAGTCTCTGTGATTTTTACACTCCGCACTCTACTCTCTGTGATTTTTACTCTGCCAATTCAGCTCTCTGTGATTTTTACTCTCTGCACTCTGTTCTCTGTGATTTTTACAGTCTGCACTCTGTTCTCTGTGATTTTTACTCTCTGCACTCTGATCTCTGTGATTTTTACTCTCTGCACTCTGTTCTCTGTGATTTTTACTCACTGCACTCGGCATTCTGTGATTATTACTCTCTGCCCTCCGTTCTCTGCGATTTTTGCTCTCTGCACTCAGATCTCTGTGATTTTTACTCTGTGCACTCAGCTCTCTGTGATTTTTACACTCCACACTCAGCTCTCTGTGATTTTTACTCTCTGCAGACGGCACTCTGTGATTTTTACTCTCTGCACTCTGTTCTCTGTGATGTTTGCTCTCCGCACTCTGATCTCTGTGAGCTTTACTCTCTGCACTCTGATCTCTGTGATATTTACGCTCTGCAGTCTGTTCTGTGTGATTTTTACTCTCTGCACTCTGATCACTGTGATGTTTACGCTCTGCACTCTGTTCTCTGTGATTTTTACTCACTGCACACAGATCTCTATGGTTTTTACACTCTGCACTCTGATCTCTGTGATTTTTACTCACTGCACACAGATCTCTGTGATGTTTGCTCTCCGCACTCTGATCTCTGTGAGATTTACTCTCTGCCCTCTGCTCTCTCCGATGTTTACACTCTGCCCTCAACTCTGTGTGATTTTTACTCTCTGCAGTCTGATCTCTGTGATTTTCACTCTCTGCACTCTTCTCTCTGTGATTTTTACACTCCGCACTCTGCTCTCTGTGATTTTTACTCTGCCAATTCAGCTCTCTGTGATTTTTACTCTCTGCACTCTGTTCTCTGTGATTTTTGCAGTCTTCACTGTGTTCTCTGTGATTTTTACTCTCTGCACTCTGCTCTCTGTGATGTTTGCTCTCCGCACTCTGATCTCTGTGAGCTATACTCTCTGCCCTCTGCTCTCTCTGATGTTTACACTCTGCCCTCAACTCTGTGTGATTTTTACTCTCTGCAGTCTGATCTCTGTGATTTTTACTCTCTGCACTCTTCTCTCTGTGATTTTTACACTCCGCACTCTGCTCTCTGTGATTTTTACTCTGCCAATTCAGCTCTCTGTGATTTTTACTCTCTGCACTCTGTTCTCTGTGGTTTTTACAGTCTGCACTCTGTTCTCTGTGATTTTTACTCTCTGCACTCTGTTCTCTGTGATGTTTGCTCTCCGCACTCTGATCTCTGTGAGCTTTACTCTCTGCCCTCTGCTCTCTCTGATCTTTACAGTCTGCCCTCAACTCTGTGTGATTTTTACTCTCTGCAGTCTGATCTCAGTGATTATTACTCTCTGCACTCCGTTCTCTGCGATTTTTGCTCTCTGCACTCAGATATCTGTGATTTTTATTATCTGCAATCAGTTATCTGTGATTTTTACTCCCCGCACTCTGATCTCTGTGATTTTTACTCTCTGCACTCTTCTCTCTGTAATTTTTACACTCCGCACTCTGCTCTCTGTGATTTTTACTCTGTCAATTCAGCTCTCTGTGATTTCTACTCTCTGCACTCTGTTCTCTGTGATTTTTACAGTCTGCAGTCTGTTCTCTGTGATTTTTACTCTCTGCACTCAGATCTCTGTGATTTTTACTCTCTGCACTCTGTTCTCTGTGATTTTTACTCACTGCACACAGATCTCTATGATTGTTACGCTCTGCACTCTGACCTCTGTGATTTTTTCTCTCTGCACTATGATCTCTGTAATTTTTACTCTCCGCACTCTCATCTCTGTGAGTTTTATTCTCAGCACTCTGCTCTCTGTGATTTTTACTCTCTGCACTCTGTTCTCTGTGATGTTTGCTTTCCGCACTCTCATCTCTGTGAGTTTTATTCTCAGCACTCTGCTCTCTGTTATTTTTACTCTCTGCGCTCGGCATTCTGTGATTATTACTCTCTGCACTCCGTTCTCTGCGATTTTTGCTCTCTGCACTCAGCTCTCTGTGACTTTTACTCTCTGCAGACGGCACTCTGTGATTTTTACTCTCTGTATTCTGCTTTCTGAGATTTTTACTCTGCCAATTCTGCTCTCTGTGATTTTTACTCTCTGCACTCAGCTCTCTGTGATTTTTTCACTACGCACTCAGCTCTCTGTGATTTTTACTCTCTGCACGCTGCTCTCTGTGATTTTTAATGTCTGCACTACGCTCTCTGTTACTTTTACTCTCTGCACTCTGATCTCTGTGATTTTTACTCTCTGCACTCAGCTCTCTGTGATTTTTACTCTCTGAACTTTGTTCTCTGTGATTTTTAATCTCTGCACTCAGCTCTCTGTGATTCTTACTCTCTGCACTCTGATCTCTGTGATTATTATTCTCTGCAATCCTTTGTGATTTTGACTCTCCGCACTCTTCTCTCTGTGATATTTACATTCCGCACAATGCTTTCTGTGATTTATACTCTCTGCACTCTGATTTCTGTGATTCTTATTCTGCATTCTGTCTCTGTGATTTTTACTCTCCGCACTCTGCTCTCTGTGATTTTTAATCTCTGCAAACTGTTGTCTGTGATTTTGACTCGCCGCACTCAGATCTCTGTGACTTTCACTCTCTGTACTCTGTTTTCTGTGATTTTCATTCTGTATTCTGTCTGTGTGATTTTTACTCTCCGCACTCTGTTCTCTGTGACTTTTACTCTCTGCACTCTGCACTCTAGTCTCTGTGATTTTTACACTCCGCACTCTACTCTCTGTGATTTTTACTCTGCCAATTCAGCTCTCTGTGATTTTTACTCTCTGCACTCTGTTCTCTGTGATTTTTACAGTCTGCACTCTGTTCTCTGTGATTTTTACTCTCTGCACTCTGATCTCTGTGATTTTTACTCTCTGCACTCTGTTCTCTGTGATTTTTACTCACTGCACACAGATCTCTATGATTTTTACGCTCTGCACTCTGATCTCTGTGATTTTTTCTCTCTGCACTATGATCTCTGTAATTTTCACTCACCGCACTCTGAACTCTGTGATTTTTACTCTCTGCACTCGGCATTCTGTGATTATTACTCTCTGCCCTTCGTTCTCTGCGATTTTTGCTCTCTGCACTCAGATCTCTGTGATTTTTAATCTGTGCACTCAGCTCTCTGTGATTTTTACACTCCACACTCAGCTCTCTGTGATTTTTACTCTCTGCAGACGGCACTCTGTGATTTTTACTCTCTGTACTCTGCTTTCTGAGATTTCTACTCTGCCAATTCTGCTCTCTGTGATTTTTACTCTCTGCACTCAGCTCTCTGTGATTTTTTCACAACGCACTGAGCTCTCTGTGATTTTTACTCTCTGCACTCTGCTCTCTGTGATTTTTAATGTCTGCACTACGCTCTCTGTTACTTTTACTCTCTGCACTCTGATCTCTGTGATTTTTACACTCTGCACTCAGCTCTCTGTGATTTTTACTCTCTGAACTTTGTTCTCTGTGATTTTTAATCTCTGCACTCAGCTCTCTGTGATTCTTACTCTCTGCACTCTGATCTCTGTGATTATTATTCTCTGCAATCCGCTCTCTGTGATTTTGACTCTCCGCACTCTTCTCTCTGTGATTTTTACATTCAGCAAACTGCTTTCTGTGATTTATACTCTCTGCACTCTGATTTCTGTGATTTTCATTCTGCATTCTGTCTCTGTGATTTTTACTCTCCGCACTCTGTTCTCTGTGACTTTAACTCTCTGCACTCAGCTCTCTGTGATTTTTACTCTCCGCACTCTGCTCTCTGTGATTTTTAATCTCTGCACTCTGTTGTCTGTGATTTTGACTCGCTGCACTCAGATCTCTGTGACTTTCACTCTCCGCACTCTGTTCTCTGTGAATTTTACTCTCTGCACTCTGCACTCTTGTCTGTGTGATTTTTACACTCCGCACTCTACTCTCTGTGATTTTTACTCTGCCAATTCAGCTCTCTGTGGTTTTTACTCTCTGCACTCTGTTCTCTGTGATTTTTACTCACTGCACACAGATCTCTATGATTTTTACGCTCTGCACTCTGATCTCTGTGATTTTTTCTCTCTGCACTCAGCTCTCTTTGATTTTTACTCTCCGCACTCTGCTCTCTGTGATTTTTAATCTCTGCACTCTGTTGTCTGTGATTTTGACTCGCCGCACTCAGATCTCTGTGACTTTCACTCTCTGCACTCTGTTTTCTGTGATTTTCATTCTGTATTCTGTCTCTGTGATTTTTACTCTCCGCACTCTGTTCTCTGTGACTTTTACTCTCTGCACTCTGCACTCTAGTCTCTGTGATTTTTACACTCCGCACTCTACTCTCTGTGATTTTTACTCTGCCAATTCAGCTCTCTGTGATTTTTACTCTCTGCACTCTGTTCTCTGTGATTTTTACAGTCTGCACTCTGTTCTCTGTGATTTTTACTCTCTGCACTCTGATCTCTGTGATTTTTACTCTCTGCACTCTGTTCTCTGTGATTTTTACTCACTGCACTCGGCATTCTGTGATTATTACTCTCTGCCCTCCGTTCTCTGCGATTTTTGCTCTCTGCACTCAGATCTCTGTGATTTTTACTCTGTGCACTCAGCTCTCTGTGATTTTTACACTCCACACTCAGCTCTCTGTGATTTTTACTCTCTGCAGACGGCACTCTGTGATTTTTACTCTCTGCACTCTGTTCTCTGTGATGTTTGCTCTCCGCACTCTGATCTCTGTGAGCTTTACTCTCTGCACTCTGATCTCTGTGATATTTACGCTCTGCAGTCTGTTCTGTGTGATTTTTACTCTCTGCACTCTGATCACTGTGATGTTTACGCTCTGCACTCTGTTCTCTGTGATTTTTACTCACTGCACACAGATCTCTATGGTTTTTACACTCTGCACTCTGATCTCAGTGATTTTTACTCTTTGCACTCTGTTCTCTGTGATGTTTGCTCTCCGCACTCTGATCTCTGTGAGCTTTACTCTCTGCCCTCTGCTCTCTCTGATCTTTACAGTCTGCCCTCAACTCTGTGTGATTTTTACTCTCTGCAGTCTGATCTCAGTGATTATTACTCTCTGCACTCCGTTCTCTGCGATTTTTGCTCTCTGCACTCAGATATCTGTGATTTTTATTATCTGCAATCAGTTATCTGTGATTTTTACTCCCCGCACTCTGATCTCTGTGATTTTTACTCTCTGCAATCTTCTCTCTGTGATTTTTACACTCCGCACTCTGCTCTCTGTGATTTTTACTCTGCCAATTCAGCTCTCTGTGATTTCTACTCTCTGCACTCTGTTCTCTGTGATTTTTACAGTCTGCAGTCTGTTCTCTGTGATTTTTACTCTCTGCACTCAGATCTCTGTGATTTTTACTCTCTGCACTCTGTTCTCTGTGATTTTTACTCACTGCACACAGATCTCTATGATTGTTACGCTCTGCACTCTGACCTCTGTGATTTTTTCTCTCTGCACTATGATCTCTGTAATTTTTACTCTCCGCACTCTCATCTCTGTGAGTTTTATTCTCAGCACTCTGCTCTCTGTGATTTTTACTCTCTGCACTCTGTTCTCTGTGATGTTTGCTTTCCGCACTCTCATCTCTGTGAGTTTTATTCTCAGCACTCTGCTCTCTGTTATTTTTACTCTCTGCGCTCGGCATTCTGTGATTATTACTCTCTGCACTCCGTTCTCTGCGATTTTTGCTCTCTGCACTCAGCTCTCTGTGACTTTTACTCTCTGCAGACGGCACTCTGTGATTTTTACTCTCTGTATTCTGCTTTCTGAGATTTTTACTCTGCCAATTCTGCTCTCTGTGATTTTTACTCTCTGCACTCAGCTCTCTGTGATTTTTTCACTACGCACTCAGCTCTCTGTGATTTTTACTCTCTGCACGCTGCTCTCTGTGATTTTTAATCTCTGCACTCTGTTGTCTGTGATTTTGACTCGCCGCACTCAGATCTCTGTGACTTTCACTCTCTGCACTCTGTTTTCTG
>NW_027277685.1:0-25683 GCF_030028105.1 Mobula birostris
TTCGCACACCACCCATACCTTCCCCTATATTGCTGTGTTTTCGTGCACCTCTCATATCTTCACCTATATCGCTCTGTTTTCATGCACATCTCATAACGTCCCCTATATCGCTGTGCCTTCTCGCACCTCTGATACATTCCCCTGTATCGCCCTGTTTTCGCGCACCACCCATACTTTCCCCTATATTGCTGTGTTTTCATGCACCTTTCATACCTTCCCCTATATCGCTGTGTTTTCACGCACCTCTCACAATTTCTCCTATATCGCTGTACTTTTGCGCACATCTCATACCTTCCCCTATATTGCCGTGTTTTCATGCACATCTCCTAACCTCCCCTATATCACTGTGAATTCGCGCACCTCCCGTAGCATACCTTATATCACTGTGCCTTCCCGCACCTCTCATACCTTCCCCTATATCGCCCTGTTTTCGCGCTCCTCCCATACCTTCCCCGATTTCGCTGTGTTTTCGTGCACCTCCCATAGCTTTGCATACATCGCCGTTTTCGCGCACATCCCATAGCTTCACCTTGATTGCTGTGTTAATGCTCACCTCTCATAGGTTCCCCTATATTGCCGTGTTTTCACGCACCTCGCATGTCTTCACCTATATCGCTTTGTTTTTGCTCCTATCATTACTTCCCCTATATCGCTGAGTTTTCTCGCACCTCTGATACATTCCCCTGTATTGCCATGTTTTCGCGCAGCTCTTACAATTTCCCCTATATTGCCATGTTCTCGCACACCTCTCATACCTTCCCCTACATCACTGTTTTTTTGCTCACGTCCCATATCGTCCCCTATATCGCTGTGTTTTCTCGCACGTCTGATACATTCCCCTATATCGCTGTGTTTTCACGCACCTCTCATAACTTCTCCTATATTGCTGCATTTTTGCGCACCTCTCATAACTTCCCCCATATCGCTGTGTTTTTATGCACATCTCATAACGTCCCCATATCACTGTGTAGTCGCGCACCTCCCATAGCATCCCCTATATCGCTGTGCCTTGCGCACCTCTCATACTTTCCCCTATATAGCTGTGTTTTTGCGCACATCCCATAGATTCACCTTTATCACTGTATTATTGCTCACCTCTCATAGCTTCCCCTATATCGCCGTGTTTTTGCTCACCTCTCATAGCTTCCACTATATTGTCCTGCTTTCACGCACCTCTCATATCTTCCCCTATATCGCCGTGTTTTTGCTCACCTCTCATAGCTTCCCCGATATCGCCGGATTTTCGCGCACCTCTCATGTATTCACCTAGATCGCTATGTTTTCGCTCCTCTCATTACTTCCCTTATATCGCTGTGTTTTCACGCACCTCTCATAGCTTCCCCTATATCGCCGTGTTTTCATGCATATCTCATATCATCTCCTATATCACTGTGTTTTCGCGAACATCCCATACCATCCCCTATATCGTTGTGCCTTCGTGTACCTCTCATATCTTCCCCTATATCGTTGTGTTTTCATGCACATCTCATACCGTCTCCTATATCACTGTGTTTTCACGCACATCCCATAGCATCCCCTATATCGCTGTGCCTTCGTGTACCTCTCATATCTTCCCCTATATCGCTGTGTTTTCATGCACATCTCATAACGTCCCCTATATCGCTGTGCTTACTTGCACCTCTGATACATTCCGATGTATCGCCGTGTTTTTGCGCACCTCTCATAATTTCTCCTATATCGCTGTGTTTTCGCGCACCTCTCATTCCTTCCCCTATATCGCTGTGTTTTCGTGCACCTCTGATACTTTCCCCTATATCGCTGTGTTTTCACACACCTCTCATAACTTCTCCTATATCGCTGTGTTTTTGTGCACCTCTTATATTTTCCCTAATATCGCTGCATTTTAATGCACATCTCATAACGTCCCCTATATCGCTGTGTATGCACGCATCTCCCATAGCATCCCCTATATCGCTGTGCCTTGCGCACCTCTCGTACCTTCCCCTATATCGCTGTCTTTTCGCGCACATCCCATAGATTCAACTTTATCGCTGTGTTATTGCACACCTCTCACATCTTCCCCTATATCGCCGTGTTTTTGCTCACCTCTCATAGCTTCCCCTATATCGCCATATTTTCACGCACCTCTCATGTCTTCACCTAGAACGCTATGTTTTTGCTCCTCTCATTACTTCCCCTATATCGCTGTGCTATCTCGCACCTTTGATACATTCCCCTGTATCACCGTGTTTTCGCGCACCTCTAAGAATTTCCCCTATATCGCCGTGTTTTCGCGCACGTCCCATAGCGTCCCCTATATCGCTGTGTTTTCGGGCACCTCTCATACCTTCCCCTATATCCCCCTGTATTCGCGCACATCCCATAGTTTCCACTATGTTGCCCTGTTTTCGCGCACCTCTCATACCATCCCCTATATCGCCCTGTTTTCGCGCACATCCCATAGCTTCCACTATATTGCCCTGTTTTCGCGCACCTCTCATACCATCCCCTATATCGCCCTGTTTTCGCGCACCTCCCATACCTCCCCCTATATTGCTGTGTTTTCGTGCACCTCTCATACCTTGCACTATATTGCTGTGTTTTCACGCACCTCTCATAAATTCTGCTATAATGCTGTATTTTTGTGCACCTCTCATACCTTCCCCTATATTGCCATGTTTTCATGCACATCTCATAACGTCCCCTATATCGCTGTGTATTCGTGCACCTCCCATAGCACCCCTATAAAACTGTGCCTTTGCGTACCTCTCATACCTTCCCCTATATCGCCCTGTTTTCGCTCACTTCCCATAACTTCCCCGATATCGCTGTGTTTTTGCACACCTCTCATACCTTCCCCTATATCGCTGTGTTTTCACGCACATCCCATAGATTCAACTTTATCGCTGTGTTATTGCACACCTCTCACAGCTTCCCCTATATTGCAGTGTTTTTGCTCACCTCTCATAGCTTCCCCTATATCGCCGTGTTTTCGCGCACCTCTCATGTCTTCACCTAGATCGCTATGTTATCGCTCCTCTCATTGCTTCCCCTATATCGCTGTGTTTTCTCACACCTCTGATACATTCTCCAATATCACCGTGTTTTCGTGCACCTCTCATAGCTTCCCCTATATCGCCATGTTTTCATGCACATCTCATACCGTCTCTTATATCACTGTGTTTTCGCGCACATCCCATACCATCCCCTATATCGCTGTGCCTTCGTGTACCTCTCATATCTTCCCCTATATCGCTGTGTTTTCATGCACATCTCATAATGTTCCCCATATCGCTGTGCTTTCTCGCACCTCTGATACATTCCCCTGTATCGCCGTGTTTTTGCGCACTTCTCATAAGTTCCGCTATATCGCCGTGTTTTCACGCACGTCCCATAACATCCCCTATATCGCTGTGTTTTCGGGCACCTCTCATACCATCCCCGATATCGCCGTTTTCGCGCACCTCCCATACCTCCCCCTATATTGCTGTCTTTTCGTGCACCTCTCATACCTTGCACTATATTGTTGAGTTTTCATGCATCTCTCATAAATTCTGCTATAATGCTGTATTTTTGTGCACCTCTCATACCTTCCCCTATATTGCTGTGTTTTCATGCACATCTCATAACGTCCCCTATATCGCTGTGTATTCGTGCACCTCCCATAACTCCCCTATATAACTCTGCCTTCGCGTACCTCTCATACCTTCCCCTATATCGCCCTGTTTTCGCACACTTCCCATAACTTCCCCGATATCGCTGTGTTTTTGCACACCTCTCATACCTTCCCCTATATCGCTGTGTTTTCACGCACCTCTCATGGCTTCCCCAATATCGCTGTGTATTCACGCACCTCCGATAGCATCCCCTATATCACTGTGCCTTGTGCACCTCCCGTACCTTCCCCTATATCGCTGTCTTTTCGCGCACATCCCACAGATTCAACTTTATTGCTGTGTTATTGCACACCTCTCAGAGCTTCCCCTATAACGCCGTGTTTTCGCGCACCTCTCATGTCTTCACCTAGATCGCTATGTGTTCGCTCCTCTCATTACTTCCCCTATATCGCTGTGTTTTCTCGCACATCTGATACATTCTCCCATATCGCCGTGTTTTCGTGTACCTCTCATAATTTACCCTATATCGCCGTGTTCTCGCACACCTCTCATAACTTCCCCTATATCACTGTGTTTTCACGCACGTCCCATTGCGTCCCCTATATCGCTGTGTTTTCGCGCACCTCTCATAAATTCCCCTATATCGCCGTGTTTTCGAGCACGTCCCATAGCGTCCCCTATATCGCTGTGTTTTCGGGCACCTCTCATACCTTCCCCTATATGGCCGTGTTTTCATGCACATCTCATAACGTCCCCTATATCGCTGTGTATTCGTGAACCTCCCATAGCATCCCCTCTATAACTGTGCCTTCGCGTACCTCTCATAACTTCCACTATATCGCCCTGTTTTTGCTCACTTCCCATAACTTCCCCAATATCGCTGTGTTTTCAGGCACCTATCATACCTTCCCCTATAGCGCCCTGTTTTCGCACATATCCCATAGCTTCCACTATATTGCCCTGTTTTCGCGCACCTCTCATACCATCCCCTATATCGCCCTGTTTTCGCGCCCCTCCAATAGCATCCCCTATATCGCTGTACATTGCGCACCTCTCATACCTTCCCCTATATCGCTGTCTTTTCGCACACATCCCATAGATTCAACTTTATCGCTGTGTTATTGCACACCTCTCACAGCTTCCCCTATATCGCCGTGTTTTTGCTCACCTTTCATAGCTTCCCCTATATTGCCGTGTTTTCGCGCACCTCTCATGTCTTCACCTAGATCGCTATGTTTTCGCTCCTTTCATTACTTCCCCTATATCGCTGTGTTTTCTCGCACCTCTGATACATTCTCCCATATTGCCATGTTTTCGCACACGTCCCATACCTTCCCCTATATCGCAGTTTTCGCACACCTCTCATACCTTCCCCTATATCGCTGTGTTTTCACGGACCTCTCATAACTTCTCCTATATTGCTGCATTTTTGTGCACCTCTCATAACTTCCCCTATATCGCCGTGTTTTCATGCACATCTCATAACGTCCCCTATATCACTGTGTAGTCGCGCACCTCCCATAGCATCCCATATATTGCTGTGCCTTCGCACACCTCTCATACCTTCCCCTATATCGCCCTGTTTTCGCACACCTCTCATACCTTCCCCTATATCGCTGCATTATCGTGCACCTCCCATAGCTTCACCTACATCGCTGTTTTCGCGCATAACCCATAGCTTCACCTTGATCACTGTGTTATTGCTTACCACTCATAGCTTACTCTATATCGCCGTGTTTTCGCGCACCTCGCATGTCTTCACCTATATCGCTATGTTTTTGCTCCTATCATTACTTCCCCTATATCGCTGTGTTTTCTCGCACCTCTGATACATTCTCCTGTATTGCCATGTTTTTGCGCACTCTTACAATTTCCCCTATATTGCCGTGTTCTCGCACACCTCTCATACCTTCCCCTATACCACTGTTTTTTGCGCACGTCCCATAGCGTCCCCTATATCGCTGTGTTTTCTCGCACCTCTGATACATTCCCCTGTATCGCCGTGTTTTTGCGCACATCTCATGTCTTTCCCTATATCACGGTGTTTTCGCACACCTCTTATACCTTCCCCTATATCGCCCTGTTTAGCACACCTCTCATACCTTCCCCTATATCGCTGTGTTTTCACGCACCTCTCATAACTTCTCCTATATTGCTGCATTTTTGCGCACCTCTCATAACTTCCCCTATATCGCTGTGTTTTTATGGACATCTCATAACGTCCCCTATATCACTGTGTAGTCGCGCAGCTTCCATAGCCTCCCACATATTGCTGTGCCTTCGCGCACTTCTCATACCTTCGCCTATATCGCCATGTTTTCGCACACTTCCCATTCATTCTCCTATGTCGCTGTGCTTTTGTGAACCTCTCATAACTTCCCTAATATCGCTGCGTTTTCATGCACATCTCATAACGTCCCGTATATCGCTGTGTATTCACGACCTCCCATAGCATCCCCTATATCGCTGTGCCTTGCGCACCTCTCATACCTTCCCCTATATAGCTGTGTTTTTGCACACATCCCATAGATTCACCGTTATCGCTGTGTTATTGCGCACCTCTCATAGCTTCCCCTATATCGCCATGTTTTTGCTCACCTTTCATAGCTTCCACTATATTGTCCTGCTTTCACGCACCTCTCATGTCTTCCCCTATATCACTGTGTTTTCGCGAACCTCCCATAGCATCCCCTATATTACTGTGTCTTCGCACTCATCTCATACCTTCCCCTATATCGCCCTGTTTTCAAGCACCTCCCATACCTTCCCCTATATCGCTGTGTATTCGTGCACCTGTCATACCTCCTCCTATATCGCTGTGTTTTCACTCACCTCTCATAACTTCTCCAATATTGCTGTATTTTTGCGCACCTCTCATAACTTCCCCTATATCGCCGTATTTTTATGCACATCTCATAACGTCCCTTATATCGCTGTGTATTCGCGCACCTCCCATAGAATCCCCTATATCGCTGTGCCTTCGTGCACCTCTCATTCCTTCCCCTATATCGCTGTGTTTTCGTGCACCTCTCATACCTTCCCCTATATCGCTGTGTTTTCACACACCTCTCATAACTTCTCCTATATCACTGTGTTTTTGTGCACCTATTATATCTCCCTAATATCGCTGCGTTTTAATGCACATCTCATAACGTCCCCATATCGCTGTGTTTTCACGCACCTCCCATAGCATCCCCTATATCGCTGTGCCTTGTGCACCTATCATACCTTCCCCTATATCGCTGTCTTTTCGCGCACATCCCATAGATTCAACTTTATCGCTGTATTATTGCACATCTCTCATAGCTTCCCCTATATTGCCGTGTTTTTGCTCACCTCTCATAGCTTCCCCTATATCGCCGTGTTTTCACGCACCTCTCATGTCTTCACTGAGATCGCTATGTTTTCGCTCCTCTCCTTACTTCCCCTATATCGCTGTGTTTTCCTGCACCTCTGATACATTCTCCCATATCGCCGTGTTTTCGCGCTCCTCTCATGTCTTCACCTAGATCGCTATGTTTTCGCTCCTCTCATTTCTTCCCCTATATCGCTGTGTTTTCTCGCACCTCTGATACATTCTCCCATATCGCCGTGTTTTCGCACACGTCTCATACCTTCCCCATATCGCCCTGTTTTCGCACACCTCTCATACCTTCCCCTATATCGCTGTGTTTTCACGCACCTCTCATAACTTCTCCTATATTGCTGCATTTTTGTGCACCTCTCATTACTTCCCCTATATCGCCGTGTTTTCATGCACATCTCATAACGTCCCCTATATCACTGTAGTCGCGCACCTCCCATAGCATCCCCTATATTGCTGTGCCTTCGCACACCTCTCATACCTTCACCTATATCGCCCTGTTTTCGCGCACCTCCCATTCATTCTCCTATATCGCTGTGTTTTTGAACCTCTCATACCTTCCCTAATATCGCTGCGTTTTCATGCACATCTCATAACGTCCCGTATATCGCTGTGTATTCGTGCATCTCCCATAGCATCCCCTATATTGCTGTGCCTTGCGCACCTCTCATACCTTCCCCTATATCGCCCTGTTTTCGCGTACCTCTCATTCCTTCCCCTATATCGCTGTGTTTTCACACACCTGTCATAACTTCTCCTATATCGCTGTGCTTTTGTGCACCTCTTATATCTTCCCTAATATCGCTGCGTTTTCATGCACATCTCATAACGTCCCCTATATCGCTGTGTATTCACGCACCTCCTGTAACATCCCCTATATCGCTGTGCCTTCGTGCACCTCACATACCTTCCCCTATATTGCCCTGTATTCGCGCACCTCCCATAACATCCCCTATATCACTGTGCCTTTGCACCTTCCCCTATATCTCCGTGTTTTCATGCACATCTCATAACGTCCCCTATATCGCTGTGTTTTCATGCACCTCGCATAACTTCCCCTATATCGCCCTGTTTTCGCGCATCTCTCATACCTTCTCCTATATCACTGTGTTTTCGCGCACCTCTCATACATACCCCTATATCGCTGTCTTTTCGCGCATATCCCATAGCTTCACCTTTATCTCTGCTCACCTCTCACAGCTTCCCATATATCGCCATGTTTTCGCACACCTCTCATGTCTTCACCTATATTGCTATGTTTTCACTCCTCTCATTGCTTCCCTTATATCGCTGTGTTTTCTCGTACCTCTGATACATTCCCCTGTATCGCCGTGTTTTCACGCACCTCTCATAATTTCCCCTTTATCGCCGTGTTTTCGCGCACGTCCCATAGCGTCGCCTATATCGCTCTGTTTTCGGGCACCTCTCATACCTTCCACTATATTGCCCTGTTTTCGCGCACGTCCCATACCTTAACGTATATCGTCCTGTTTTCCCGCACCTCCCATACCTCCCCTATATCGCTCTGTTTTCACGCACCTCTCGTAAATTCTGCTATATCGCTGTATTTTTGTGCACCTCTCATACCTTCCCCTATATTGCCGTGTTTTCATGCACATCTGATAACGTCCCCAATATCGCTGTGTATTCGCGCACCTGCCATAGCATCCCCAATATAACTGTGCCTTCGCGTACCTCTCATAACTTCCCCTATATCGCCCTGTTTTCGCTCACTTCCCATAACTTCCCCAATATCGCTGTGTTTTCGTGCACCTCTCATACCTTCAACTATAATGCTGTGTTGTCACCCACCTCTCGTAACTTCTCCTATATCATTGTGTTTTCGCGCACCTCTCATGGCTTCCCCAATATCGCCATGTATTCATGCACATCTCATACCGTCCTCTATATCGCTCTGTTTTCACGCACCTCCCATAACTTCGCTGACATCGGTATGTTTTCGCTCCTCTCATTACTTCCCCTATATCACTGTGTTTTCGTGCACGTCCCATAGCGTCCCCTATATCGCTGTGTTTTCTCGCACCTCTGATACATTCCCCTGTATCGCCGTGTTTTCGCGCACATCCCATAGCTTCCACTATATTGCCCTGTTTTTGCGCACCTCTCATAGCATCCCTTATATCACTGTGTTTTCGCGCACCTCCCATAGCATCCCCTATATTGCTGTGCCTTCGCACACCTCTCATACCTTCCCCTATATCGCCGTTTTCGCGCAACTCCCATACCTTCTCCTATATCGCTGTGTTTTGTGCACCTCTCATACCTCACCCTATATCACTGTGTTTTCACGCACCTCCCATAACTTCCGCTATATTGCCGTTTATACTCACCTCTGATGTCTTCCCCTATATCGCCGTGTCTTCATACAAATCTCATACCGTCCCCTATTTCGCCGTGTTTTCGCGCACCTCTCATAGCTTCCCCTATATCGCTGTGTTTTCATGCACATCTCAAAATGTCCCGTATATCGCTGTGTATTCATGCATCTCACATATCATCCCCTATATTGCTGTGCCTTGCGCACCTCTCATACCTTCCCCTATATCGCTGTGTTTTTGCACACATCCCATAGATTCACCTTTATCGCTGTGTTATTGCTCACCTCTCATAGCTTCCACTATATTGCCCTACTTTCACGCACCTCTCATGTCTTCCCCTATATCTCTGTGCTTTCGCGCACCTCCCATAGCATCCCTTATAATGCTGTGTCTTCGCACTCCTCTCATACCTTCCCCTATATCGCCCTGTTTTCGAGCACCTCCCATAAATTCCCCTATATCGCTGTGTTTTCGTGCACCTTTCATACCTCCCCCATTTTGTTGTGTTGTCTCGCATCTCTCATAAGTTCTCCTATATCGCTATATTTTTTCGCACATCTCATACCTTCCCCTATATCGCTGTGTTTTCACGCACCTCTCATGTCTTCACCTAGATCGCTATGTTTTCGCTCCTCTCATTACTTCCCCTATATCGCTGTGTATTCTCGCACGTCTGGTATATTCTCTCATATCGCCGTGTTTTCGCGCACCTCTCACAGCTTCCTCTATATCGCCGTGTTTTCATACACATCTCATTCCGTCCCCTATATCACTGTGTTTTCGCGCACCTCCCATAGCATCCCCTATATTTCTGTGCCTTCGCACACCTCTCATACCTTCCCCTATATCGCCGTTTTCGCGCAACTCCCATACCTTCTCCTATATCGCTGTGTTTTGTGCACCTCTCATACCTCCCCCTATATCGCTGTGTTTTCACGCACCTCTCATGCCTTCCCCTATATCGCCCTGTTTTCGAGCACCTCCCATAACTTCCGCTATATTGCCGTTTTTACTCACCTCTGATGTCTTCCCCTATATCGCCGTGTCTTCATACAAATCTCATACCGTCCCCTATATCGCCGTGTTTTCGCGCACCTCTCATAGCTTCCCCTATATCGCTGTGTTTTCATGCACATCTCATGATGTCCCGTATATCGCTGTGTATTCATGCATCTCACATAGCATCCCCTATATTGCTGTGCCTTGCGCACCTCTCATACCTTCCCCTATATCGCTGTGTTTTTGCGCACATCCCATAGATTCACCTTTATCTCTGTGTTATTGCTCACCTCTCATAGCTTCCACTATATTGCCCTACTTTCACGCACCTCTCATGTCTTCCCCTATACCACTGTGCTTTCGCGCACCTCCCATAGCATCCCTTATAATGCTGTGTCTTCTCACTCCTCTCATACCTTCCCCTATATCGCCCTGTTTTCGAGCACCTCCTATAAATTCCCCTATATCGCTGTGTTTTCGTGCACCTTTCATACCTCCCCCAATATCGCTGTGTTTTCACTCACCTCTCATAACTTCTCCTATATTGCTGTATTTTTGCGCACCTCTCATAACTCCCCCTATATCGCAGTGTTTTTATGCACATCTCATAACGTTCCCTATATCGCTGTGTATTCGCGCACCTCCCATAGAATCCCCTATATCGCTGTGCCTTCGCGCACCTCTCATACCTTCCCCTATATCGCCCTGTTTTCACGCACCTCTCATTCCTTCCCCTATATCGCTGTGTTTTCACACACCTCTCATAACTTCTCCTATATTACAGTGTTATTGGGCACCTCTTATATCTTCCCTAATATCCCTGCGTTTTCATGCACATCTCATAACGTCCCCTATATTGCTGTGTATTCACGCACCACCCATAGCATCCCCTATATCGCTGTGCCTTCGTGCACCTCACATACCTTCCCCAATATCACCTATATCGCTGTGTTTTTGTGCACCTCTCATACCTCCCCCCATATCGCTGTGCCTTGCGCACCTCTCATACCTTCCCCTATATAGCTGTCTTTTCGCGCACATCCCATAGATTCACCTTTATCGCTGTGTTATTGCTCACCTCTCATAATTTCTCCTATATCGCCATATTTTTGCGCACCTCTCATGGCTTCCCCAATATCGCCACGTTTTCATGCACATCTCTTAACCTCCCATATATCGCTGTGTATTCGCGCAACTGCCATAGCATCCCCTATATCGCTGCGCCTTCGTGCATCTCTCATACCTTCCCCTATGTCGCCCTGTTTTCGCACACCTCCCATACCGTCCCCTATATCGCTGTATTTTCGCACACCTCTCATGGCTTCCCCAACATCGCCGTGTTTTCATGCAGATCTCATAACGTCTCCTATATCTCTGTGTATTCACACACCTCCCATAGCATCCCCTATATCGCTGTGCCTTCGCGCATCGCACATACCTTCCCCTATATCGCCCTGTTTCCCGTGCACCTCTCATTAATTCACCTATATCGCTGTGTTTCAGCTCCTCTCATTACTTCCCCTATATCGCTCTGTATTCTCGCACTTCTGATACAGTTCCCAGTATCAACGTGTTTTCGCGCACCTCTCATAATTTCACCTATATTGCCGTGTTCTCTCACACCTCTCATGTCTTCCCCTATATCTCTGTGTTTTCATGCATCTCCCATACCATCCCCTATATTGCTGTGTTTTGCACACGCATCATACATTTCCCTATATTGCCCTGTGTTCGAGCACCTCCCATACCTTCCCCTATATCGCTGTGTTTTCGTGTACCTCTCATACCTTCCCCTATATCGCTGTGTTTTCACGCACCTCTAATAACTTCTGCAATATTGCTGTATTTTTGCGCACCTCTCATAACTTCCCCTATATTGCCGTGTTTTCGCGCACATCCCATACCTTCCCCTATATCGCCGTGTTCTCGCACACCTCTCATACCTTCACCTATATCACTGTTTTTTTGCGCATGTCCCATAGCGTCCCCGATATCGCTGTGTTTTCTCGCACCTCTGATACATTCCCCTGTATCGCCGTGGTTTCGCGCACATCCCATAGGTTCCACTATATTGCCCTGTTTTTGCGCACCTCTCATGTCTTCCCCGATATCACGGTGTTTTCGCGCACATCTCATAGCATCCCCGATATCGCTGTGCCTTCGCGCACCTCTCATAACTTCCCATATATCGCCCTGTTTTCGCGCACCTCCCATAGATTCGCTGACATCGGTATGTTTTCGCTCCTCTCATTGCTTCCCCTATATCACTGTGTTTTCGTGCACGTCCCATAGCGTCCCCTATATCGCTGTGTTTTCTCGCACCTCTGATACATTCCCCTGTATCGCCGTGTTTTCACGCGCATCCCATAGCTTCCACTATATTGCCCTGTTTTTGCTCACCTCTCATAGCATCCCCTATATTGCTGTGCCTTCGCACACCTCTCATACCTTTCCCTATATGGCCGTTTTCGCGCAACTCCCATACCTTCTCCTATATCGCTGTGTTTTGTTCACCTCTCATACCTCCCCCTATATCGCTGTGTTTTCACGCACCTCTCATGCCTTCCCCTATATCGCCCTGTTTTCGAGCACCTCCCATAACTTCCGCTATATTGCCGTTTTTACTCACCTCTGATGTCTTCCCCATATCGCCGTGTCTTCATACAAATCTCATACCGTCCCCTATATCGCCGTGTTTTTGCGCACCTCTCATAGCTTCCCCTATATCGCTGCGTTTTTATTCACATCTCATAATGTCCCGTATATCGCTGTGTATTCATGCATCTCACATAGCATCCCCTATATTGCTGTGCCTTGCGCACCTCTCATACCTTCCCCTATATCGCTGTGTTTTTGCGCACATCCCATAGATTCACCTTTATCGCTGTGTTATTGCTAACCTCTCATAGCTTCCACTATATTGCCCTACTTTCACGCACCTCTCATGTCTTCCCCTATATCACTGTGCTTTCGCGCACCTCCCATAGCATCCCTTATATTGCTGTGTCTTCGCACTCCTCTCATACCTTCCCCTATATCGCCCTGTTTTCGAGCACCTCCCATTCCTTCACCTCTATCACTGTTTTCGTGCACCTCTCATACCTTCTCCTATATCGCTGTGCCTTCGTGCACCTCTCATACCTTCCCCTATATTACCGTGTTTTCATGCAGATCTCATAACGTCCCCGATATCGCTAGGCTTTCATGCACCTCTCATACCTTCCCTAATATAGCTGCGTTTTCATGCACATCTCATCACGTCCCCTATAACGCTGTGTATTCACGCACCTCCCATAGCATCCCCTATATCGCTGTGCCTTGCGCACCTCTCATACCTTTCCCTATATCGCTGTCTTTTCGCGCACATCGCATAGATTCACCTTTATCGCTGTGTTATTGCTCACCTCTCATAGCTTCCCCTGTATCGCCGTGTATTTGCTCACCTCTCATAGATTCCCCTATATCACCGTGTTTTCGCGCACCTCTCCTGTCTTCCCCTATATCACTGTGTTTTCGCGCACATTCCATAGAATCCCCTATATTGCTGTGCCTTCGCATACCTCTCATAACTTCATTTATGTCACCCTGTTTTCGCGCACCTCCCATTCCTTCACCTATATCGCCCTGTTTTCGCGCACCTCGCATGTCTTCACCTATATCGCTATGTTCTCGCTCCTATCATCACTTCCGCTATATCGCTGTGTTTTCTCGCACACCTCTCATACCTTCCCCTATATCACTGCTTTTTTGCGCATGTCCCATAGCGTCCCCTATATCGCTGTGTTTTCTCGCACCTCTGATACATTCACCAGTATCGCCGTGGTTTCGCGCACATCCCATAGGTTCCACTATATTGCCCTGTTTTTGCGCACCTCTCATGTCTTCCACTATATCACGGTGTTTTCGCGCACTTCTCATAGCATCCCCTATATCGCTGTGCCTTCGAGTACTTCTCATAACTTCCCCTATATCGCCGTTTTCGCGCACCTCCCATACCTTCCCCAATAGCGCTGTGTTTTCGTGCACATCTCATGATGTCCCGTATATCGCTGTGTATTCATGCATCTCACATAGCATCCCCTATATTGCTGTGCCTTGCGCACCTCTCATACCTTCCCCTATATCGCTGTGTTTTTGCGCACATCCCATAGATTCACCTTTATCTCTGTGTTATTGCTCACCTCTCATAGCTTCCACTATATTGCCCTACTTTCACGCACCTCTCATGTCTTCCCCTATACCACTGTGCTTTCGCGCACCTCCCATAGCATCCCTTATAATGCTGTGTCTTCTCACTCCTCTCATACCTTCCCCTATATCGCCCTGTTTTCGAGCACCTCCTATAAATTCCCCTATATCGCTGTGTTTTCGTGCACCTTTCATACCTCCCCCAATATCGCTGTGTTTTCACTCACCTCTCATAACTTCTCCTATATTGCTGTATTTTTGCGCACCTCTCATAACTCCCCCTATATCGCAGTGTTTTTATGCACATCTCATAACGTTCCCTATATCGCTGTGTATTCGCGCACCTCCCATAGAATCCCCTATATCGCTGTGCCTTCGCGCACCTCTCATACCTTCCCCTATATCGCCCTGTTTTCACGCACCTCTCATTCCTTCCCCTATATCGCTGTGTTTTCACACACCTCTCATAACTTCTCCTATATTACAGTGTTATTGGGCACCTCTTATATCTTCCCTAATATCCCTGCGTTTTCATGCACATCTCATAACGTCCCCTATATTGCTGTGTATTCACGCACCACCCATAGCATCCCCTATATCGCTGTGCCTTCGTGCACCTCACATACCTTCCCCAATATCACCTATATCGCTGTGTTTTTGTGCACCTCTCATACCTCCCCCCATATCGCTGTGCCTTGCGCACCTCTCATACCTTCCCCTATATAGCTGTCTTTTCGCGCACATCCCATAGATTCACCTTTATCGCTGTGTTATTGCTCACCTCTCATAATTTCTCCTATATCGCCATATTTTTGCGCACCTCTCATGGCTTCCCCAATATCGCCACGTTTTCATGCACATCTCTTAACCTCCCATATATCGCTGTGTATTCGCGCAACTGCCATAGCATCCCCTATATCGCTGCGCCTTCGTGCATCTCTCATACCTTCCCCTATGTCGCCCTGTTTTCGCACACCTCCCATACCGTCCCCTATATCGCTGTATTTTCGCACACCTCTCATGGCTTCCCCAACATCGCCGTGTTTTCATGCAGATCTCATAACGTCTCCTATATCTCTGTGTATTCACACACCTCCCATAGCATCCCCTATATCGCTGTGCCTTCGCGCATCGCACATACCTTCCCCTATATCGCCCTGTTTCCCGTGCACCTCTCATTAATTCACCTATATCGCTGTGTTTCAGCTCCTCTCATTACTTCCCCTATATCGCTCTGTATTCTCGCACTTCTGATACAGTTCCCAGTATCAACGTGTTTTCGCGCACCTCTCATAATTTCACCTATATTGCCGTGTTCTCTCACACCTCTCATGTCTTCCCCTATATCTCTGTGTTTTCATGCATCTCCCATACCATCCCCTATATTGCTGTGTTTTGCACACGCATCATACATTTCCCTATATTGCCCTGTGTTCGAGCACCTCCCATACCTTCCCCTATATCGCTGTGTTTTCGTGTACCTCTCATACCTTCCCCTATATCGCTGTGTTTTCACGCACCTCTAATAACTTCTGCAATATTGCTGTATTTTTGCGCACCTCTCATAACTTCCCCTATATTGCCGTGTTTTCGCGCACATCCCATACCTTCCCCTATATCGCCGTGTTCTCGCACACCTCTCATACCTTCACCTATATCACTGTTTTTTTGCGCATGTCCCATAGCGTCCCCGATATCGCTGTGTTTTCTCGCACCTCTGATACATTCCCCTGTATCGCCGTGGTTTCGCGCACATCCCATAGGTTCCACTATATTGCCCTGTTTTTGCGCACCTCTCATGTCTTCCCCGATATCACGGTGTTTTCGCGCACATCTCATAGCATCCCCGATATCGCTGTGCCTTCGCGCACCTCTCATAACTTCCCATATATCGCCCTGTTTTCGCGCACCTCCCATAGATTCGCTGACATCGGTATGTTTTCGCTCCTCTCATTGCTTCCCCTATATCACTGTGTTTTCGTGCACGTCCCATAGCGTCCCCTATATCGCTGTGTTTTCTCGCACCTCTGATACATTCCCCTGTATCGCCGTGTTTTCACGCGCATCCCATAGCTTCCACTATATTGCCCTGTTTTTGCTCACCTCTCATAGCATCCCCTATATTGCTGTGCCTTCGCACACCTCTCATACCTTTCCCTATATGGCCGTTTTCGCGCAACTCCCATACCTTCTCCTATATCGCTGTGTTTTGTTCACCTCTCATACCTCCCCCTATATCGCTGTGTTTTCACGCACCTCTCATGCCTTCCCCTATATCGCCCTGTTTTCGAGCACCTCCCATAACTTCCGCTATATTGCCGTTTTTACTCACCTCTGATGTCTTCCCCATATCGCCGTGTCTTCATACAAATCTCATACCGTCCCCTATATCGCCGTGTTTTTGCGCACCTCTCATAGCTTCCCCTATATCGCTGCGTTTTTATTCACATCTCATAATGTCCCGTATATCGCTGTGTATTCATGCATCTCACATAGCATCCCCTATATTGCTGTGCCTTGCGCACCTCTCATACCTTCCCCTATATCGCTGTGTTTTTGCGCACATCCCATAGATTCACCTTTATCGCTGTGTTATTGCTAACCTCTCATAGCTTCCACTATATTGCCCTACTTTCACGCACCTCTCATGTCTTCCCCTATATCACTGTGCTTTCGCGCACCTCCCATAGCATCCCTTATATTGCTGTGTCTTCGCACTCCTCTCATACCTTCCCCTATATCGCCCTGTTTTCGAGCACCTCCCATTCCTTCACCTCTATCACTGTTTTCGTGCACCTCTCATACCTTCTCCTATATCGCTGTGCCTTCGTGCACCTCTCATACCTTCCCCTATATTACCGTGTTTTCATGCAGATCTCATAACGTCCCCGATATCGCTAGGCTTTCATGCACCTCTCATACCTTCCCTAATATAGCTGCGTTTTCATGCACATCTCATCACGTCCCCTATAACGCTGTGTATTCACGCACCTCCCATAGCATCCCCTATATCGCTGTGCCTTGCGCACCTCTCATACCTTTCCCTATATCGCTGTCTTTTCGCGCACATCGCATAGATTCACCTTTATCGCTGTGTTATTGCTCACCTCTCATAGCTTCCCCTGTATCGCCGTGTATTTGCTCACCTCTCATAGATTCCCCTATATCACCGTGTTTTCGCGCACCTCTCCTGTCTTCCCCTATATCACTGTGTTTTCGCGCACATTCCATAGAATCCCCTATATTGCTGTGCCTTCGCATACCTCTCATAACTTCATTTATGTCACCCTGTTTTCGCGCACCTCCCATTCCTTCACCTATATCGCCCTGTTTTCGCGCACCTCGCATGTCTTCACCTATATCGCTATGTTCTCGCTCCTATCATCACTTCCGCTATATCGCTGTGTTTTCTCGCACACCTCTCATACCTTCCCCTATATCACTGCTTTTTTGCGCATGTCCCATAGCGTCCCCTATATCGCTGTGTTTTCTCGCACCTCTGATACATTCACCAGTATCGCCGTGGTTTCGCGCACATCCCATAGGTTCCACTATATTGCCCTGTTTTTGCGCACCTCTCATGTCTTCCACTATATCACGGTGTTTTCGCGCACTTCTCATAGCATCCCCTATATCGCTGTGCCTTCGAGTACTTCTCATAACTTCCCCTATATCGCCGTTTTCGCGCACCTCCCATACCTTCCCCAATAGCGCTGTGTTTTCGTGCACCTCTCATACCTTCGCTTATATCGCTGTGTTTTCATGCACCTCTCATAACTTCTCCTATATCACTGTATTTTTGCGCAGCTCTTATACCTTCCCCTACATTGTCGTGTTTTCATGCACATCTCATAATGCCCCCTATACCGTTGTGTATTCGCGCAGATCCCATAGCATCCCTTATAATGCTGTACCTTCGCGCATCTCCCATACCTTCCCCTATATCGCCCCGTTTTCGCGCACCTTCCATACCTTCCTCTATATCGCTGTGCTTTCATGCACCTCTTATACCTCCCCCTATATCGCTGTGATTTTACACACCTCTCATAACTTCTCCTATATCGCTGTGTTTTTGTGCACCTCTCATACCTTCCCTAATATCGCTGTGTTTTCATGCACATCTCATCACGTCCCCTATAACACTGTGTATTCACGCACCTCCCATAGCATCCCCTATATCGCTGTGCCTTGCGCACCTCTCATACCTTTCCCTATATCGCTGTCTTTTCGCGCACATCGCATAGATTCACCTTTATCGCTGTGTTATTGCTCACCTCTCATAGCTTCCCCTGTATCGCCGTGTATTTGCTCACCTCTCATAGATTCCCCTATATCACCGTGTTTTCGCGCACCTCTCCTGTCTTCCCCTATATCACTGTGTTTTCGCGCACATTCCATAGAATCCCCTATATTTCTGTGTCTTCGCATACCTCTCATAACTTCATTTATGTCACCCTGTTTTCGCGCACCTCCCATTCCTTCACCTATATCGCCCTGTTTTCGCGCACCTCGCATGTCTTCACCTATATCGCTATGTTCTCGCTCCTATCATCACTTCCGCTATATCGCTGTGTTTTCTCGCACACCTCTCATACCTTCCCCTATATCACTGCTTTTTTGCGCATGTCCCATAGCGTCCCCTATATCGCTGTGTTTTCTCGCACCTCTGATACATTCACCAGTATCGCCGTGGTTTCGCGCACATCCCATAGGTTCCACTATATTGCCCTGTTTTTGCGCACCTCTCATGTCTTCCACTATATCACGGTGTTTTCGCGCACTTCTCATAGCATCCCCTATATCGCTGTGCCTTCGAGTACTTCTCATAACTTCCCCTATATCGCCGTTTTCGCGCACCTCCCATACCTTCCCCAATAGCGCTGTGTTTTCGTGCACCTCTCATACCTTCGCTTATATCGCTGTGTTTTCATGCACCTCTCATAACTTCTCCTATATCACTGTATTTTTGCGCAGCTCTTATACCTTCCCCTACATTGTCGTGTTTTCATGCACATCTCATAATGCCCCCTATACCTTTGTGTATTCGCGCAGATCCCATAGCATCCCTTATAATGCTGTACCTTCGCGCATCTCCCATACCTTCCCCTATATCGCCCCGTTTTCGCGCACCTTCCATACCTTCCTCTATATCGCTGTGCTTTCATGCACCTCTTATACCTCCCCCTATATCGCTGTGATTTTACACACCTCTCATAACTTCTCCTATATCGCTGTGTTTTTGTGCACCTCTCATACATTCCCCTATATAGCTGTCTTTTCGCGCACATCCCATAGATTCACCTTTATTGCTGTGTTATTGCTCACCTCTTGTAACTTACCCTATATCGCCGTGTTGTTATGCACATCTCATAACGTCCTCTATATCGCTGTGTATTCGCGCACCTCCTATAGCATCCCTTATATCGCTGTGCCTTCGCGCACCTCTCATACCTTCCCAAATATAGCCCTGTTTTCGCGCACCTCCCTTTCCTTCACCTATATTGCTTTTTCCGTGCACCTCTCATACCTTCTCCTATATCGCTGTGCCTTCGCGCACCTCTTATACCTTCCCCTATATCGCCGTGTTTTCATGCACATCTCATAAAGTCCCCTTTATCGCTAGGTTTTCACGCACCTCTCATAACTTCCCCTATATCGCCCTGTTTTCGAACTCCTCTCATACCTTCCCCTCTTTCAATGTGTTTTCACGCTGCTCTCATACCTTCGCCTATATCGCTGTGTTTTCGCACACCCCTCGTGACTTCCCGACTATCGCCGTCTACTCATGCACATTTCATAGCTTTCCCTATATCGCTGTGTTTTCACGCACCTCTCATGGCTTCCCGACTATCGCCGTGTATTCATGCACATCTCATAGCTTCCCCTATATCGCTGTGTTTTCGCGCACCTCCCATAGCTTCGCCTACATCGCTGTTTTCGTGCACCTCTCATACCTTCCCCTATATCGATGTATTTTTGCGCAGATCTCATAATGTCCCCTTTATCGCTGTGTTATTGCTCACCTCTCATAGCTTCCCCTATATCGCCCTGTTTTCGCACTCCTCTCATGCATTCCCGTATATCGCTGTGTTTTTGCACACCTCTCATACCTTCCCCAATATCACCGTGTTTTCATGCACATCTCATAACGTCCCCAATGTCGCTGGGTTTTCACGCACCTCTCATAACCTTCCCCTATATTGCCCTGTGTTTGCACTCCTCTCATACCTTCCCCTATACCACTGTGTTTTCACGCAGCTCTCATACCTTCCCCTATATCGCTGTGTTTCCGCACACCTCTCATGGCTACCCGACTATCGCCGTGTATTCATGCACATCTCATAACTTCCCCTATATCGCTGTGTTTTCACGCACCTCCCATCGCTTCACCTACATCGCTGTTTTTGCGTGCATCCCATAGCATCCCCTTGATCGATGTGTTATTGATCACCTCTCATAGCTTACCCTATATCGCCGTGTTTTCACGCACCTTGCATGTCTTCATCTATATCGCTATGTTTTCGCTCCTGTCATTACTTCCCCTATATCACTGTGTTTTCTCGCACCTCTGATACATTCCCTTGTATCGCCGTGGTTTCGCGCACATCCCATAGGTTCCACTATATTGCCCTGTATTTGTGCACCTCTCATGTCTTCCACTATATCACGGTGTCTTCGCGCACCTCTCATAGCATCCCCTATATCGCTGTGCCTTCGAGCACTTCTCATAACTTCCCCTATATCGCCCTGTTTTCGCGCACCTCTCATACCTTCCCTTATATCGCTGTGTATTCGCGCACCTCCCATAGCATCCCTTATATCGCTGTGCCTTCGCGCACCTCTCATACCTTCCCCTATATCGCTGTGTTTTCATGCACATCTCATAAAGTTCCCTATATCGTTAGGTTTTCACGCACCTCTCATAACTTCCCCTATATCGCCCTGTTTTCGCACTCCTCTCATACCTTCCCCTATATCAATGTGTTTTCACGCAGATCTCTTACCTTCCCCTATATCGCTGTGTTTTCGCACACCTCTCGTGGCTTCCCGACTATCGCCGTGTACTCATGCACATCTCATAGCTTTCCCTATATCACTATATTTTCGCGCACCTCTCATACCTTCCCCTATATCGATGTATTTTTGTGCACCTCTCATTCCTTCCCCTATATCAATGTATTTTTGCGCACATCTCATACCTTCCCCTATATCGCTATGTATTCGCGCACCTCCCATACCTTCCCCTATATCACTGTGCCTTCGCTCACCTCTCATGCATTCCCGTATACCGCTGTGTTTTTGCACACCTCTCATACCTTCCCCAATATCACCGTGGTTTCATGCACATCTCATAACGTCCCCAATGTCGCTGGGTTTTCACGCACCTCTCATAACCTTCCCTATATCGCCCTGCTTTCGCGCTCCTCTCATACCTTCCCCTATATCGCTGTGTTTTCGCACACCTCTCATGCCTTCCCGACTATCGCCGTGTATTGATGTACCTCTCATATCTTCCCCTATATCGCTGTGCTTTCGCGCACCTCCCATAGCTTCGCCTACATCGCTGTTTTCGCGCACCTTCAATACCTTCCCCTATATCGATGTATTTTTGCGCATATCTCATATCTTCCCCTATATTGATGTGTTTTCATGCACATCTCATAACGTCCCCTATATTGCTGTGTATTTGCGCACCGCCCATAGAATCCCCAATATCACTGTGCCTTCGCGCACCTCTCATGCATTCCCGTATTTCGCCCTGTTTTCGTGCACCTCCCATACCTTCCCCTATATTTCTGTGTTTTCACGCACCTCTCTTAACTTCTCCTATATCGCTGTGTTTTTGCACACCTCTCATACCTTCCCCTATATCGCTGCGTTTTCAGGCACCTCTCATGGCTTCCCCAATATCGCCGTGTATTCATGCACATCTCATACCGTCCCCTATATTGCTTTGTTTTGGCGCACCTCTCATAGCTTCCCCTATATCGCTGCGTTTTTATTCACATCTCATAATGTCCCGTATATCGCTGTGTATTCATGCATCTCACATAGCATCCCCTATATTGCTGTGCCTTGCGCACCTCTCATACCTTCCCCTATATCGCTGTGTTTTTGCGCACATCCCATAGATTCACCTTTATCGCTGTGTTATTGCTCATCTCTCATAGCTTCCACTATATTGCCCTACTTTCACGCACCTCTCATGTCTTCCCCTATATCACTGTGCTTTCGCGCACCTCCCATAGCATCCCTTATATTGCTGTGTCTTCGCACTCCTCTCATACCTTCCCCGATATCGCCCTGTTTTCGAGCACCTCCCATTCCTTCACCTATATCACTGTTTTCGTGCACCTCTCATACCTTCTCCTATATCGCTGTGCCTTCGTGCACCTCTCATACCTTCCCCTATATTGCCGTGTTTTCATGCAGATCTCATAGCGTCCCCGATATCGCTAGGCTTTCATGCACCTCTCATACCTTCCCTAATATCGCTGCGTTTTCATGCACATCTCATCACGTCCCCTATAACGCTCTGTATTCACACACCTCCCATAGCATCCCCTATATCGCTGTGCCTTGCGCACCTCTCATACCTTTCCCTATATCGCTGTCTTTTCGCGCACATCGCATAGATTCACCTTTATCGCTGTGTTTTTGCTCACCTCTCATAGCTTCCCCTGTATCGCCGTGTATTTGCTCACCTCTCATAGATTCCCCTATATCACCGTGTTTTCGCGCACCTCTCCTGTCTTCCCCAAAACTACTGTGTTTTCGCGCACATTCCATAGAATCCCCTATATTGCTGTGCCTTCGCATACCTCTCATAACTTCATCTATATCGCCCTGTTTTCGCGCACCTCCCATTCCTTCACCTATATCGCCCTGTTTTCGCGCACCTCCCATTCCTTCACCTATATCGCCCTGTTTTCACGCACCTCGCATGTCTTCACCTATATCGCTATGTTCTCGCTCCTATCATTACTTCCGCTATATCGCTGTGTTTTCTCGCACACCTCTCATACCTTCCCCTATATCACTGCTTTTTTGCGCATGTCCCATCGCGTCCCCTATATCGCTGTGTTTTCTCGCACCTCTGATACATTCCCCTGTATCGCCGTGGTTTCGCGCACATCCCATAGGTTCCACTATATTGCCCTGTTTTTGCGCACCTCTCATGTCTTCCACTATATCACGGTGTTTTCGCGCACTTCTCATAGCATCCCCTATATCGCTGTGCCTTCGAGTACTTCTCATAACTTCCCCTATATCGCCGTTTTCGCGCACCTCCCATACCTTCCCCAATAGCGCTGTGTTTTCGTGCACCTCTCATACCTTCGCTTATATCGCTGTGTTTTCATGCACCTCTCATAACTTCTCCTATATCACTGTATTTTTGCGCAGCTCTTATACCTTCCCCTACATTGTCGTGTTTTCATGCACATCTCATAACGCCCCCTATATCGTTGTGTATTCGCGCAGATCCCATTGCATCCCTTATAATGCTGTGCCTTCGCGCATCTCTCATACCTTCCCCTATATCGCCCCGTTTTCGCGCACCTTCCATACCTTCCTCTATATCGCTGTGTTTTCATGCACCTCTTATACCTCCCCCTATATCGCTGTGATTTTACACACCTCTCATAACTTCTCCTATATCGCTGTGTTTTTGTGCACCTCTCATACCTTCCCCTATATAGCTGTCTTTTCGTGCACATCCCATAGATTCACCTTTATTGCTGTGTTATTGCTCACCTCTCGTAACTTACCCTATATCGCCGTGTTGTTATGCACATCTCATAACGTCCTCTATATCGCTGTGTATTCGCGCACCTCCCATAGCATCCTTTATATCGCTGTGCCTTCGCGCACCTCTCATACCTTCCCAAATATAGCCCTGTTTTCGTGCACCTCCCTTTCCTTCACCTATATCGCTTTTTTCGTGCACCTCTCATACCTTCACCTATATCGCTGTGCCTTCGCGCACCTCTTATACCTTCCCCTATATCGCCGCGTTTTCATGCACATCTCATAAAGTCCCCTTTATCGCTAGGTTTTCATGCACCTCTCATAACTTCCCCTATATCGCCCTGTTTTCGAACTCCTATCATACCTTCCCCTCTATCAATGTGTTTTCACGCTGCTCTCATACCTTCGCCTATATCGCTGTGTTTTCGCACACCCCTCGTGACTTCCCGACTATCGCCGTCTACTCATGCACATTTCATAGCTTTCCCTATATCGCTGTGTTTTCGCGCACCTCTCATACATTTCCCTATATCGATGTATATTTGCGCACATCTCATAACGTCCCCTATATTACTGTGCATTCGCGCACATCCCATAGCATCCCTTATAATGCTGTGCCTTCACGCACCTCTCATACCTCCCACTATATCGCCCCGTTTTCGCGCACCTTCCATACCTTCCCCGATATCGCTGTGTTTTCATGCTCCTCTCATACCTCCCCCTATATCGCTGTGTTTTCACACTCCTCTCATAACTTCTCCTATATCGCTGTGTTTTTGTGCACCTCTCATATATTCCCTAATATCACTGCGTTTTCATGCACATCTCATCACGTTCCCTATATTGCTGTGTTTTCGTGCACCTCTTATACCTCCCCCTATATCGCTGTGCCTTGCGCACCTCTCATACCTTCCCAAATATCGCCCTGTTTTCGCGCACCTCCAATTCCTTCACCTATATCGCTGTTTTCATGCACCTCTCATAACTTCCCCTAAATCGCTGTGCCTTCGCGCACCTCTCATACCTTCCCCTATTTCGCCGTGCTTTCATGCACATCTCATAACATCCCCTATATCGCTAGGTTTTCACGCACTTCTCATAATTTCCCCTATATCGCCCTGTTTTCGCGCTCCTCTAATACCTTCTCCTATATCACTGTGTTTTCACGCAGCTCTCATACCTTCCCCTATATCGCTGTGTTTTCACACAGCTCTCATGGCTTCCCGACTATCGCCGTATATTCATGCACATCTCATAGCTTCCCCTATATCGCTCTGTTTTCGCACACCTCCCATAGCTTCGCCTACATCGCTGTTTTCATGCACCTCTCATACCTTCCCCTATATCGATGTATTTTTGCGCAGATCTCATAATGTCCCCTTTATCGCTGTGTTATTGCTCACCTCTCATAGCTTCCCCTATATCGCCCTGTTTTCGCACTCCTCTCATGCATTCCCGTATAACG
>NW_027277686.1:0-25662 GCF_030028105.1 Mobula birostris
CCAGGGGATTCCTTCTCCTTCCAGGGGATTCACACTCCTTCCACAAGATTCCTTCTCCTTCCAGGAGTTCCTCCTCCTTCCAGGGGGGTCCTTCGTCTTCCAGGGGATTACTTCTCCTTCTAGAGGGATCATTCTCCTTCCAGGTGGTTCATTCTCCTTCCAGGGGGTTCCTTCTCCATCCAGATGGTTCGTTCTCCTTCCAGGGGATTCCTTCTCATCCAGGGGATTCCTTCTCATCCAGGGAATTCATTCTACTTCCAAGGGATTCCTTCTCCTTCCCGGGGATTCATTCTCCTTCCGGGGATTCCTTCTCCTTCCAGGGTATTGCGTCTACTCACAGAGGGTTCATTCTCCTTCCAGGGAGTTCATTCTATTTCTAGGGGTTTCCTTTTCCTTCCAGGGGATTCCTTCTCCTGCCAGTGGATTCATTCTCCTTCCAGGAGATTCAGTCCCCATTCCAGGGGATTCCTTCTCCTTCCAGCGTATTCACCCTCATTCAACAAGTTTCCTTCTCCTTCCAGGGGATTCCGTCTCCTTCCAGAGGGCACATTCTCCTTACAGGAAATTCATTCTCGTTCCAGGGGATTCCGTCTCCTTCGAGAGGGTTCCTTCTCCTTCCAGGGGATTCCTTCTCCTTCCCGGGGATTTATTCTTCTTCCAGGGGATGCCTTCTCTTTCAAGGGAGTTCCTTCTACTTCCAGGGGGTTCCTTCTCCTTCCAGGGGATTCACCCTCCTTCCGCAAGATTCCTTCTCCTTCCAGGAGTTCCTCCTCCTTCCAGGGGGGTCCTTCGTCTTCTAGGGGATTACTTCTCCTTCCAGAGGGATCATTCTCCTTCCAGGTGGTTCATTCTCCTTCAGGTGGTTCCTTCTCCATCCAGGGGATTTCTTCTCCTTCCAGGGGGGTCCTTCTCCTTCGAGGGGATTCCTTCTCCTTCCAGGGAATTTATTCTCCTTCCGGGGATTCCTTCTCCTTCCAGGGAATTCATTCTACTTCCAGTGGGATCCTTCTCCTTCCAGGGGATTTCTCCTTCCAGGTGATTCCTTCTCCTTCCAGGAGATTCATCCTCCTTCCATGGGGATTACTTCTTCATCCAGGGGATTCATTCTCCTTACAGGGGATTTACCCTCCATCCACAGGGTTCCTTCTCCTTACAGGGGATTCCTTCTCTTTCCCGGGTGTTCCTTCTCCTTCCAGGAGGTCCCTTCTCCTCTCAGTGGATTCACCCTCCTTCCACAAGGATCCCTCTCCTTCCAGGGGATTCACCCTTCTTCCAGGGAATTCATTCTCCTTCCAGGGGATTCCTTCTCCTTTCACAGGCTCCATTCCCCTTCCAGGCGGTTGCTTTTCCTTCCATTGTATTCCTTCTCCTTCCAGGGGATTCCTCCTCCTTCCAGGGGTTTCCTTCTCCTTTCAGGAGATTCATCCTCCATCCACAGGGTTACTTCTCCTTCCATGGGGTACTTTCTCCTTTCAGAGGTTCCATTCTCCTTCCAGGGGGTTCCTTCTCCTTCCAGGTGAGTCCTTCTCCTTCCAGGGGGTTCCTTCTCCTTCCAGGGGATTGCGTCTACTCACAGAGGGTTCATTCTCCTTCCAGGGAGTTCATTCCACTTCTAGGCGGTTCCTTCTGCTTCCAGTGGATTCCTTCTCCTTCAAGGGGATTCCTTCTCCTTCCAGGGGATTCACCCTTCCTCCAGGGGATTCATTCTCCTTCCAGGGGGTTCCTTGTCCTTTCATAGGCTGCATTATCCTTCCAGGGGGTTCCTTCTCCTTCCAGGTGATTCCTTCTCCTTCCAGGATGTTTCTTCTCCTTCCAGAGGGTTCTTTCTACTTCCAGGGGATCCCTTCTCCTTCCAGAGGGTTCATTCTCCTTCCAGGGAATTCATTGTCCTTCCAGGGGATTCCTTCTTCTTACAGGGGGCTGCTTCTCCTTTCAGGTGATTGCTTCTTCCAAAGGGTTCCTTCCTTTTGCAGGGGGTTCCTTCTCCTTCCAGGGGTTTCACCCTCCATCCACAAGGATCCTTCTCTTCCAGGGGATTCCTTCTCCTTCCATAGGATTCCTGCTCCTTCCAGGTGAGTCCTTCTCCTTCCAGGGGATTCCTTCTCCTACAAGGGTATTGCGTCTACTCACAGAGGGTTCATTCTCCTTCCAGGGAGTTCATTCTATTTCTAGGTGATTCCTTCTCCTTCCAGGGGATTCCTTCTCTTTCCAGTGGATTCATTCTCCTTCCAGGAGATTCATTCTCCATTCCAGGGGATTCCTTCTCCTTCCAGGGTATTCACCCTCATTCAACAAGTTTCCTTCTCCTTCCAGGGGATTCCGTCTCCTTCCAGAGGGCACATTCTCCTTACAGGGAATTCATTCTCATTCCAGGGGATTCCGTCTCCTTCCAGAGGGTTCCTTCTGCTTCCAGGGGATTCCTTCTCCTTCCCGGGGATTCATTCTTCTTCCAGGGAATGCCTTCTCTTTCAAGGGTGTTCCTTCTACTTCCAGGGGATTCCTTCTCCTTCCAGGGGATTCACACTCCTTCCACAAGATTCCTTCTCCTTCCAGGAGTTCCTCCTCCTTCCAGGGGGGTCCTTCGTCTTCCAGGGGATTACTTCTCCTTCTAGAGGGATCATTCTCCTTCCAGGTGGTTCATTCTCCTTCCAGGGGGTTCCTTCTCCATCCAGATGGTTCGTTCTCCTTCCAGGGGATTCCTTCTCATCCAGGGGATTCCTCCTCCTTCCAGGGGTTTCCTTCTCCTTTCAGGAGATTCATCCTCCATCCACAGGGTTACTTCTCCTTCCATGGGGTACTTTCTCCTTTCAGAGGTTCCATTCTCCTTCCAGGGGGTTCCTTCTCCTTCCAGGTGAGTCCTTCTCCTTCCAGGGGGTTCCTTCTCCTTCCAGGGGATTGCGTCTACTCACAGAGGGTTCATTCTCCTTCCAGGGAGTTCATTCCACTTCTAGGTGGTTCCTTCTGCTTCCAGTGGATTCCTTCTCCTTCAAGGGGATTCCTTCTCCTTCCAGGGGATTCACCCTTCCTCCAGGGGATTCATTCTCCTTCCAGGGGGTTCCTTGTCCTTTCATAGGCTGCATTATCCTTCCAGGGGGTTCCTTCTCCTTCCAGGGGATTCCTTCTCCTTCCAGGATGTTTCTTCTCCTTCCAGAGGGTTCTTTCTACTTCCAGGGGATCCCTTCTCCTTCCAGAGGGTTCATTCTCCTTCCAGGGAATTCATTGTCCTTCCAGGGGATTCCTTCTTCTTACAGGGGGCTGCTTCTCCTTTCAGGTGATTGCTTCTTCCAAAGGGTTCCTTCCTTTTGCAGGGGGTTCCTTCTCCTTCCAGGGGTTTCACCCTCCATCCACAAGGATCCTTCTCTTCCAGGGGATTCCTTCTCCTTCCATAGGATTCCTGCTCCTTCCAGGTGAGTCCTTCTCCTTCCAGGGGATTCCTTCTCCTACAAGGGTATTGCGTCTACTCACAGAGGGTTCATTCTCCTTCCAGGGAGTTCATTCTATTTCTAGGTGATTCCTTCTCCTTCCAGGGGATTCCTTCTCTTTCCAGTGGATTCATTCTCCTTCCAGGAGATTCATTCTCCATTCCAGGGGATTCCTTCTCCTTCCAGGGTATTCACCCTCATTCAACAAGTTTCCTTCTCCTTCCAGGGGATTCCGTCTCCTTCCAGAGGGCACATTCTCCTTACAGGGAATTCATTCTCATTCCAGGGGATTCCGTCTCCTTCCAGAGGGTTCCTTCTGCTTCCAGGGGATTCCTTCTCCTTCCCGGGGATTCATTCTTCTTCCAGGGAATGCCTTCTCTTTCAAGGGTGTTCCTTCTACTTCCAGGGGATTCCTTCTCCTTCCAGGGGATTCACACTCCTTCCACAAGATTCCTTCTCCTTCCAGGAGTTCCTCCTCCTTCCAGGGGGGTCCTTCGTCTTCCAGGGGATTACTTCTCCTTCTAGAGGGATCATTCTCCTTCCAGGTGGTTCATTCTCCTTCCAGGGGGTTCCTTCTCCATCCAGATGGTTCGTTCTCCTTCCAGGGGATTCCTTCTCATCCAGGGGATTCCTTCTCATCCAGGGAATTCATTCTACTTCCAAGGGATTCCTTCTCCTTCCCGGGGATTCATTCTCCTTCCGGGGATTCCTTCTCCTTCCAGGGTATTGCGTCTACTCACAGAGGGTTCATTCTCCTTCCAGGGAGTTCATTCTATTTCTAGGGGGTTCCTTCTCCTTCCAGGGGATTCCTTCTCCTGCCAGTGGATTCATTCTCCTTCCAGGAGATTCAGTCCCCATTCCAGGGGATTCCTTCTCCTTCCAGCGTATTCACCCTCATTCAACAAGTTTCCTTCTCCTTCCAGGGGATTCCGTCTCCTTCCAGAGGGCACATTCTCCTTACAGGAAATTCATTCTCGTTCCAGGGGATTCCGTCTCCTTCGAGAGGGTTCCTTCTCCTTCCAGGGGATTCCTTCTCCTTCCCGGGGATTTATTCTTCTTCCAGGGGATGCCTTCTCTTTCAAGGGAGTTCCTTCTACTTCCAGGGGGTTCCTTCTCCTTCCAGGGGATTCACCCTCCTTCCGCAAGATTCCTTCTCCTTCCAGGAGTTCCTCCTCCTTCCAGGGGGGTCCTTCGTCTTCCAGGGGATTACTTCTCCTTCCAGAGGGATCATTCTCCTTCCAGGTGGTTCATTCTCCTTCAGGTGGTTCCTTCTCCATCCAGGGGATTTCTTCTCCTTCCAGGGGGGTCCTTCTCCTTCGAGGGGATTCCTTCTCCTTCCAGGGAATTTATTCTCCTTCCGGGGATTCCTTCTCCTTCCAGGGAATTCATTCTACTTCCAGTGGGATCCTTCTCCTTCCAGGGGATTTCTCCTTCCAGGTGATTCCTTCTCCTTCCAGGAGATTCATCCTCCTTCCATGGGGATTACTTCTTCATCCAGGGGATTCATTCTCCTTACAGGGGATTTACCCTCCATCCACAGGGTTCCTTCTCCTTACAGGGGATTCCTTCTCTTTCCCGGGTGTTCCTTCTCCTTCCAGGAGGTCCCTTCTCCTCTCAGTGGATTCACCCTCCTTCCACAAGGATCCCTCTCCTTCCAGGGGATTCACCCTTCTTCCAGGGAATTCATTCTCCTTCCAGGGGATTCCTTCTCCTTTCACAGGCTCCATTCCCCTTCCAGGCGGTTGCTTTTCCTTCCATTGTATTCCTTCTCCTTCCAGGGGATTCCTCCTCCTTCCAGGGGTTTCCTTCTCCTTTCAGGAGATTCATCCTCCATCCACAGGGTTACTTCTCCTTCCATGGGGTACTTTCTCCTTTCAGAGGTTCCATTCTCCTTCCAGGGGGTTCCTTCTCCTTCCAGGTGAGTCCTTCTCCTTCCAGGGGGTTCCTTCTCCTTCCAGGGGATTGCGTCTACTCACAGAGGGTTCATTCTCCTTCCAGGGAGTTCATTCCACTTCTAGGCGGTTCCTTCTGCTTCCAGTGGATTCCTTCTCCTTCAAGGGGATTCCTTCTCCTTCCAGGGGATTCACCCTTCCTCCAGGGGATTCATTCTCCTTCCAGGGGGTTCCTTGTCCTTTCATAGGCTGCATTATCCTTCCAGGGGGTTCCTTCTCCTTCCAGGGGATTCCTTCTCCTTCCAGGATGTTTCTTCTCCTTCCAGAGGGTTCTTTCTACTTCCAGGGGATCCCTTCTCCTTCCAGAGGGTTCATTCTCCTTCCAGGGAATTCATTGTCCTTCCAGGGGATTCCTTCTTCTTACAGGGGGCTGCTTCTCCTTTCAGGTGATTGCTTCTTCCAAAGGGTTCCTTCCTTTTGCAGGGGGTTCCTTCTCCTTCCAGGGGTTTCACCCTCCATCCACAAGGATCCTTCTCTTCCAGGGGATTCCTTCTCCTTCCATAGGATTCCTGCTCCTTCCAGGTGAGTCCTTCTCCTTCCAGGGGATTCCTTCTCCTACAAGGGTATTGCGTCTACTCACAGAGGGTTCATTCTCCTTCCAGGGAGTTCATTCTATTTCTAGGTGATTCCTTCTCCTTCCAGGGGATTCCTTCTCTTTCCAGTGGATTCATTCTCCTTCCAGGAGATTCATTCTCCATTCCAGGGGATTCCTTCTCCTTCCAGGGTATTCACCCTCATTCAACAAGTTTCCTTCTCCTTCCAGGGGATTCCGTCTCCTTCCAGAGGGCACATTCTCCTTACAGGGAATTCATTCTCATTCCAGGGGATTCCGTCTCCTTCCAGAGGGTTCCTTCTGCTTCCAGGGGATTCCTTCTCCTTCCCGGGGATTCATTCTTCTTCCAGGGAATGCCTTCTCTTTCAAGGGTGTTCCTTCTACTTCCAGGGGATTCCTTCTCCTTCCAGGGGATTCACACTCCTTCCACAAGATTCCTTCTCCTTCCAGGAGTTCCTCCTCCTTCCAGGGGGGTCCTTCGTCTTCCAGGGGATTACTTCTCCTTCTAGAGGGATCATTCTCCTTCCAGGTGGTTCATTCTCCTTCCAGGGGGTTCCTTCTCCATCCAGATGGTTCGTTCTCCTTCCAGGGGATTCCTTCTCATCCAGGGGATTCCTTCTCATCCAGGGAATTCATTCTACTTCCAGGGGATTCCTTCTCCTTCCCGGGGATTCATTCTCCTTCCGGGGATTCCTTCTCCTTCCAGGGTATTGCGTCTACTCACAGAGGGTTCATTCTCCTTCCAGGGAGTTCATTCTATTTCTAGGGGGTTCCTTCTCCTTCCAGGGGATTCCTTCTCCTGCCAGTGGATTCATTCTCCTTCCAGGAGATTCAGTCCCCATTCCAGGGGATTCCTTCTCCTTCCAGCGTATTCACCCTCATTCAACAAGTTTCCTTCTCCTTCCAGGGGATTCCGTCTCCTTCCAGAGGGCACATTCTCCTTACAGGAAATTCATTCTCGTTCCAGGGGATTCCGTCTCCTTCGAGAGGGTTCCTTCTCCTTCCAGGGGATTCCTTCTCCTTCCCGGGGATTTATTCTTCTTCCAGGGGATGCCTTCTCTTTCAAGGGAGTTCCTTCTACTTCCAGGGGGTTCCTTCTCCTTCCAGGGGATTCACCCTCCTTCCGCAAGATTCCTTCTCCTTCCAGGAGTTCCTCCTCCTTCCAGGGGGGTCCTTCGTCTTCCAGGGGATTACTTCTCCTTCCAGAGGGATCATTCTCCTTCCAGGTGGTTCATTCTCCTTCAGGTGGTTCCTTCTCCATCCAGGGGATTTCTTCTCCTTCCAGGGGGGTCCTTCTCCTTCGAGGGGATTCCTTCTCCTTCCAGGGAATTTATTCTCCTTCCGGGGATTCCTTCTCCTTCCAGGGAATTCATTCTACTTCCAGTGGGATCCTTCTCCTTCCAGGGGATTTCTCCTTCCAGGTGATTCCTTCTCCTTCCAGGAGATTCATCCTCCTTCCATGGGGATTACTTCTTCATCCAGGGGATTCATTCTCCTTACAGGGGATTTACCCTCCATCCACAGGGTTCCTTCTCCTTACAGGGGATTCCTTCTCTTTCCCGGGTGTTCCTTCTCCTTCCAGGAGGTCCCTTCTCCTCTCAGTGGATTCACCCTCCTTCCACAAGGATCCCTCTCCTTCCAGGGGATTCACCCTTCTTCCAGGGAATTCATTCTCCTTCCAGGGGATTCCTTCTCCTTTCACAGGCTCCATTCCCCTTCCAGGCGGTTGCTTTTCCTTCCATTGTATTCCTTCTCCTTCCAGGGGATTCCTCCTCCTTCCAGGGGTTTCCTTCTCCTTTCAGGAGATTCATCCTCCATCCACAGGGTTACTTCTCCTTCCATGGGGTACTTTCTCCTTTCAGAGGTTCCATTCTCCTTCCAGGGGGTTCCTTCTCCTTCCAGGTGAGTCCTTCTCCTTCCAGGGGGTTCCTTCTCCTTCCAGGGGATTGCGTCTACTCACAGAGGGTTCATTCTCCTTCCAGGGAGTTCATTCCACTTCTAGGTGGTTCCTTCTTCTTCCAGGGGATTCCTTCTCCTTTCAGTGGATTCATTCTCCTTCCAGGAGATTCATTCTCCATTCCAGGGGATTCCATCTCCTTCCAGGGGGTTCACCCTCATTCAACAAGTTTCCTTCTCCTTCCAGAGGATTCCGTCTCCTTCCAGAGGGCACATTCTCCTTACAGGGAATTCATTCTCGTTTCAGGGGATTCCGTCTCCTTCCAGAGTGTTCCTTCTCCTTCCAGGGGATTCCTTCTCCTTCCCAGGGATTCATTCTTCTTCCAGGGGATGCCTTCTCTTTCAAGGGTGTTCCTTCTACTTCCAGGGGATTCCTTCTCCTTCCAGGGGATTCACACTCCTTCCACAAGATTCCTTCTCCTTCCAGGAGTTCCTCCTCCTTCCAGGGGGGTCCATCGTCTTCCAGGGGATTACTTCTCCTTCCAGAGGGATCATTCTCCTTCCAGGTGGTTCATTCTCCTTCCAGGGGGTTCCTTCTCCATCCAGAGGGTTCGTTCTCCTTCCAGGGGATTCCTTCTCATCCAGGGGATTCCTTCTCATCCAGGGAATTCATTCTACTTCCAGGGGATTCCTTCTCCTTCCTGGGGATTCATTCTCCTTCCAGGGGGTTCCTTCTGCTTCTAGTGGATTCCTTCTCCTTCAAGGGGATTCCTTCTCCTTCCAGGGGGTTCCTTGTCCTTTCATAGGCTGCATTCTCCTTCCAGGGGTTTCCTTCTCCTTCCAGGGGATTCCTTCTCCTTCCAGGGTGTTCCTTCTCCTTCTAGAGGGTTCATTCTCCTTCCAGGGAATTCATTCTCCTTCCAGGGGATTCCTTCTTCTTACAGGGGGCTGCTTCTCCTTCCAGGTGATTGCTTCTTCCAAGGGGTTCCTTCCCTTTCCAGGGGGATCCTTCTCCTTCCAGGGGTTTCACCCTCCTTCCACAAGGATCCTTCTCCTTCCAGGGGATTCCTTCTCCTTCCAGAGGATTCCTGCTCCTTCCAGGGGGGTCCTTGTCCATCCAGGGGATTCATTCTCCTTCCAGTGGATTCCTTCTGCTTCCAGGGGATTCCTTCTCCTTCTAGGGGGTACATTCTCCTTCCAGTGGATTCCTTCTGCTTCCAGGGGATTCCTTCTCCTTCTAGGGGGTACATTCTCCTTCCAGAAGCTCTATTCTCTTTCCAGGGGGTTCCTTTTACTTCCAGGCGATTCATTCTCTCTTCAGCGTGTAACTTCTGCTTCCAGGGGATTCATTCTCCTTCCAGGGTGTTCCTTCTCCTTCCAGGGGTTCATTCTCCTTCCAGGGGTTTCCTTCTCCTTCCAGGGGGTTTCTTCTCCTTCCAGGGGATACACACTCATTCCACAAGCTTCCTTCTCCTTCCAGGGGATTCATTCTCCATCCAGCTGATTCCTTCTCCTTCCAGGGGATTCCTTCTCCTTCCAGCAGGTTCCTTCTCCTTCCAGGGGATACCTCCTGCTTCCAGGGGATTTATCCTCCTTCCACAGGGTTACTTCACCTTCCATGGGGTTCCTTCTCCTTCCAGAGGCTCCATTGTCTTTCCAGGGGATTCCTCCTCCTTCCAGGGGTTTCCTTCTTCTTTCAGGAGATTCATCCTCCATCCACAGGGATACTTCTCCTTCCATGGGGTACCTTCTCCTTTCAGAGTTTCCATTCTCCTTCCAGGGGGTTCCTTCTCCTTCCAGGTGAGTCCTTCTCCTTCCAGGGGATTGCGTCTACTCACAGAGGGTTCATTCTCCTTCCAGGGAGTTTATTCTACTTCTAGGGGGTTCCTTCTCCTTCCAGTGGATTCCTTCTCCTTCCAGTGGATTCATTGTCCTTCCAGGAGATTCATTCTCCATTCCAGGGGATTCCTTCTCCTTCCAGAGGATTCCTGCTCCTTCCAGGGGGGTCCTTGTCCATCCAGGGGATTCATTCTCCTTCCAGTGGATTCCTTCTGCTTCCAGGGGATTCCTTCTCCTTCTAGGGGGTACATTCTCCTTCCAGTGGATTCCTTCTGCTTCCAGGGGTTTCCTTCTCCTTCTAGGGGGTACATTCTCCTTCCAGAAGCTCTATTCTCTTTCCAGAGGGTTCCTTTTACTTCCAGGCGATTCATTCTCCCTTCAGCGTGTAACTTTTGCTTCCAGGGGATTCATTCTCCTTCCAGGGTGTTCCTTCTCCTTCCAGGGGATTCATTCTCCTTCCAGGGGTTTCCTTCTCCTTCCAGGGGGTTCCTTCTCCTTCCAGGGGATACACACTCATTCCACAAGCTTCCTTCTCCTTCCAGGGGATTCATTCTCCTTCCAGCTGATTCCTTCTCCTTCCAGGGGATTCCTTCTCCTTCCAGCAGGTTCCTTCTCCTTCCAGGGGATTCCTCCTGCTTCCAGGGGATTTATCCTCCTTCCACAGGGTTACTTCACCTTCCATGGGGTTCCTTCTCCTTCCAGAGGCTCCATTGTCTTTCCAGGGGATTCCTCCTCCTTCCAGGGGTTTCCTTCTTCTTTCAGGAGATTCATCCTCCATCCACAGGGATACTTCTCCTTCCATGGGGTACCTTCTCCTTTCAGAGTTTCCATTCTCCTTCCAGGGGGTTCCTTCTCCTTCCAGGTGAGTCCTTCTCCTTCCAGGGGGTTCCTTCTCCTTCCAGGGGATTGCGTCTACTCACAGAGGGTTCATTCTCCTTCCAGGGAGTTTATTCTATTTCTAGGGGGTTCCTTCTCCTTCCAGTGGATTCTTTCTCCTTCCAGTGGATTCATTGTCCTTCCAGGAGATTCATTCTCCATTCCAGGGGATTCCTTCTCCTTCCAGCGGGTTCCTTCTCCTTCCAGGGGATCCCTTCTCCTTCCAGAGGGTTCATTCTCCTTCCAGGGGATTCCTTCCTCTTACAGGGGGCTGCTTCTCCTTCCAGGTGATTGCTTCTTCCAAAGGATTCCTTCCATTTCCAGGGGTTTCCTTCTCCTTCCAGGAGTTTCACCCTCCATCCACAAGGACCCTTCTCTTCCAGGGGATTCCTTCTCTTTCCAGTGGATTCCTGCTCCTTCCAGGTGAGTCCTTCTCCTTCCAGGGGATTCCTTCTCCTTCCAGGGTATTGCGTCTACTCACAGAGGGTTCATTCTCCTTCCAGGGAGTTCATTCTATTTGTACGGGGTTCCTTCTCCTTCCAGGGGATTCCTTCTCCTTCCAGTGGATTCACCCTCATTCAACAAGTTTCCTTCTCCTTCCAGGGGATTCCGTCTCCTTCCAGAGGGCACATTCTCCTTACAGGGAATTCATTCTCGTTCCAGGGGATTCCGTCTCCTTCCAGAGGGTTCCTTCTGCTTCCAGGGGATTCCTTCTCCTTCCCGGGGATTCATTCTTCTTCCAGGGGATGCCTTCTCTTTCAAGGGTGTTCCTTCTACTTCCAGAGGGTTCCTTCTCCTTCCAGGGGATTCACACTCCTTCCAAAGAATCCTTCTCCTTCCAGGAGATCCTCCTCCTTCCAGTGGGGTCCTTCGTCTTCCAGGGGATTACTTCTCCTTCCAGAGGGATCATTCTCCTTCCAGGGTGTTCCTTCTCCATCCAGAGGGTTCGTTCTCCTTCCAAGGGGTTCCTTCTCCATCCAGGGGATTCCTTCTCATCCAGGGAATTCATTCTACTTCCAGTGGGATCCATCTCCTTCCAGAAGATTCCTTCTCCTTCCAGATGATTCCTTCTCCTTCCAGGAGATTCATTCTCCTTCCATGGGGATTACTTCTTCTTCCAGGGGATTCATTCCCCTTCCAGGGGATTCATCCTCTATCCACAGGGTTCCTTCTCCATCCAGGGGTTTCATTCTACTTCCACGGGTTTCCTTCTCCTTCCAGTGGGTTCCTTCTCCTTCCAGGGGGTTCCTTCTCCTTGAAGGGGATTCCTTCTCATTCCAGGGGATTCCTTCTCATTCCAGGGGGACCCTTTTCCTTCCAGGGGATTCCGTCTCCTTCCAGATGCATCCTTCTCCTACCCGGGGATTCATTCTCCTTCCGGGGGATTCCTTCTCCTTCCAGGGAATTCATTCTACTTCCAGGAGATTCCTTCCCCTTCCAGGGGGTTCCTTCTCCATCCAGGGCATTCCTTCTCCTTCCAGGGAATTCACTCTACCTCCAGGGGGTTCCTTCTCCTAACAGGGGATTCAATCTACTGCCAGCAGATTCCTTCTCCTTCCAGGAGATTCATTCTCCATCAAGGGGATTCCTTCTCCTTCTAGGAGATTCATTCTCCATCAAGAGGATTCCTTCTTCTTCCAGGGGATTAATTCTCCTTCTAAAGGATTCACCTCTCCTTCCACAGGTTTCCTTCTCCTTCCATGGGGTTCCTTCTCCTTCCAGAGGCTCCATTCTCTTTCCAGGGGGTTCCTTCTCCTTCCAGAGGCTCCATTCTCTTTCCAGGGGGTTCCTTCTCCTGCCAGGGGGGTCCTTCTCCTTCCAGGGGGATCCTTCTCCATCCAGGGCATTCATTCTCCTTGCAGTGTGTTCCTTCTCCTTCCAGGGGGTTCCTTCTCTTTCCAGGGGATACACACTCATTCCACAAGCTTCCTTCTCCTTCCAGGGGATTCATTCTCTATCCAGCAGATTCCTTCTCCTTCCAGGGAATTCCTTCTGCTTCCAGGGGATTCATCCTCCTTTCACAGGGTTACTTCAGCTTCCATGGGGTTCCTTCTCATTCCAGAGGATCCATTCTCTTTCCAGGGGATTCCTTCTCCTTCCAGAGGCTCCATTCTCTTTCCAGTGGATTCCTTCTCCTGCCAGGGGGTTCCTTCTCCTTCCAGGGGGATCCTTCTCCTTCCAGGGGGCTCCATCTCCATCCAGGGCATTCATTCTCCTTCTAGGGGGTTCCTTCTGCTTCCAGTGGATTCCTTCTCCTTCAAGGGGATTCGTTCTCCTTCCAGGGGATTCATTCTCCTTCCAGTGAGTTCCTTGTCCTTTCATAGGCTCCATTCTCCTTCCAGGGGGTTCCTCCTCCTTCCAGGGGATTCCTTCTCCTTCCAGGGTGTTCCTTCTCCTTCCAGAGGGTTCTTTCTACTTCCAGGGGATCCCTTCTCCTTCCAGAGGGTTCATTCTCCTTCCAGGGAATTCATTCTCCTTCCAGGGGATTCCTTCTTCTCACAGGGGGGTGTTTCTCCTTCCAAGTGATTGCTTCTTCCCAGGGGCTCCTTCCCTCCAGGGTGTTCCTTCTCCTTCCAGGGGGTTCCTTCTCCTTCCAGGGGTTTCACCCTCCTTCCACAAGGATCCTTCTCCTTCCAGGGGATTCCTTCTCCTTCCAAAGGATTCCTGCTCCTTCCAGGGGGTCCTTGTCCATCCAGGGGATTCATTCTCCTTCCAGTGGATTCCTTTTGCTTCCAGGGGATTCCTTCTCCTTCTAGGGGGTACATTCTCCTTCCAGAAGCTCTATTCTCTTTCCAGAGGGTTCCTTCTACCTCCAGGCGATTCATTCTCCCTTCTGCGGGTTCCATCTCCTTCCAGGGGATTCATTCTCCTTCCAGGGTGTTCCTTCTCCTTCCAGGGGATTCATTCCCCTTCCAGGGGGTTCCTTCTCCTTCCAGGGGTTCCTTCTCCGTTCAGGGGATTCCTTCTCCTTCCAGGTGTTTCCTTATCCTTCCAGGGGGTTCCTTCTCCTTCCAGGGGATACACATTCATTCCACAAGCTTCCTTCTCCTTCCAGGGGATTAATTCTCCTTCTAGCAGATTGCTTCTCCTTCCAGGGGAACCATCCTCCTTCTACAGGGTTCATTCTACTTCCAGGAGGTTCCTTCTCCTTCCAGGGGATTCATCCTCCTTCCACCGGGTAACGTCTCCTTCCATGGGGTTCCTTCTCATTCCAGTGGAATCCTTCTTCTTCCAGAGGGTTCATTCTCCTACCGAGTGGAGGGGGGTGCGGTTGTTCCTTCTCCTTCCAGTGGTTTCGTTCTCCTTCCAGAGGCTCCGTTATCCTTCCACGGGATTCATTCTCCTTCCAGGGAGTTCCTTCTCCTTCCAGGGGATTCCTTCTCCTTCCAGGGTATTGCGTCTACTCACAGAGGGTTCATTCTCCTTCCAGGGAGTTTATTCTATTTGTACGGGGTTCCTTCTCCTTCCAGGGGATTCCTTCTCCTTCCAGTGGATTCATTCTCCTTCCAGGAGATTCATTCTCCATTCCAGGGGATTCCTTCTCCTTCCAGGGTATTCACCCTCATTCAACAAGATTCCTTCTCCTTCCAGGGGATTCCGTCTCCTTCCAGAGGGCACATTCTCCTTACAGGGAATTCATTCTCGTTCCAGGGGATTCCGTCTCCTTCCAGAGGGTTCCTTCTGCTTCCAGTGGATTCCTTCTCCTTCCCGGGGATTCATTCTTCTTCCAGGGGATGCCTTCTCTTTCAAGGGTGTTCCTTCTACTTCCAGGGGGTTCCTTCTCCTTCCAGGGGATTCACACTCCTTCCACAAGATTCCTTCTCCTTCCAGGAGTTCCTCCTCCTTCCAGTGGGGTCCTTCGTCTTCCAGGGGATTACTTCTCCTTCCAGAGGGATCATTCTCCTTCCAGGTGGTTCATTCTCCTTCCAGGGGGTTCCTTCTCCATCCACAGGGTTCGTTCTCCTTCCAGGGTGTTCCTTCTCCATCCAGGGGATTCCTTCTCATCCAGGGAATTCATTCTACTTCCAGTGGGATCCATCTCCTTCCAGAAGATTCCTTCTCCTTCCAGATGATTCCTTCTCCTTCCAGGAGATTCATTCTCCTTCCATGGGGATTACTTCTTCTTCCAGGGGATTCATTCTCCTTCCAGGGGATTCACCCTCTATCCACAGGGTTCCTTCTCCTTCCAGGGGTTTCATTCCACTTCCACGGGTTTCCTTCTCCTTCCTGTGGGTTCCTTCTCCTTCCAGGGGGTTCCTTCTACTTGAAGGGGATTCCTTCTCATTCCAGGGGGACCCTTTTCCTTCCAGGGGATTCCGTCCCCTTCCAGATGCATCCTTCTCCTTCCAGGGATTTCATTCTCCTTCCCGGGGATTCCTTCTCCTTCCAGGGGGATTCCTTCTCCTTCCAGGGAATTCATTCTACTTCCAGGAGATTCCTTCCCCTTCCAGGGGGTTCCTTCTCCATCCAGGGCATTCCTTCTCCTTCCAGGGAATTCACTCTACCTCCAGGGGGTTACTTCTCCTTCCAGGGGATTCATTCTACTGCCAGCAGATTCTTTCTCCTTCCAGGAGATTCATTCTCCATCAAGGGGATTCCTTCTCCTTCCAGGAGATTCATTCTCCATCAAGGGGATTCCTTCTTCTTCCAGGGGATTAATTCTCCTTCTAAAGGATTCACCCTCCTTCCACAGGTTTCCTTCTCCTTCCATGGGGTTCCTTCTCCTTCCAGAGGCTCCATTCTCTTTCCAGGGGGTTCCTTCTCCTTCCAGAGGCTCCATTCTCTTTCCAGGGGGTTCCATCTCCTGCCAGGGGGGTCCTTCTCCTTCCAGGGGGATCCTTCTCCATCCAGGGCATTCATTCTCCTTGCAGTGTGTTCCTTCTCCTTCCAGGGGTTTCCTTCTCCTTCCAGGGGGTTCCTTCTCTTTCCAGGGGATACACACTCATTCCACAAGCTTCCTTCTCCTTCCAGGGGATTCATTCTCTATCCAGCAGATTCCTTCTCCTTCCAGGGGATTCCTTCTGCTTCCAGGGGATTCATCCTCCTTTCACAGGGTTATTTCAGCTTCCATGGGGTTCCTTCTCCTTCCAGAGGATCCATTCTCTTTCCAGGGGATTCCTTCTCCTTCCAGAGGCTCCATTCTCTTTCCAGGGGATTCCTTCTCCTGCCAGGGGTTTCCTTCTCCTTCCAGGGGGATCCTTCTCCTTCCAGGGGGCTCCATCTCCATCCAGGGCATTCATTCTCCTTCTAGGGGGTTCCTTCTGCTTCCAGTGGATTCCTTCTCCTTCAAGGGGATTCGTTCTCCTTCCAGGGGATTCATTCTCCTTCCAGTGAGTTCCTTGTCCTTTCATAGGCTCCATTCTCCTTCCAGGGGGATCCTCCTCCTTCCAGGGGATTCCTTCTCCTTCCAGGGTGTCCCTTCTCCTTCCAGAGGGTTCTTTCTACTTCCAGGGGATCCCTTCTCCTTCCAGAGGGTTCATTCTCCTTCCAGGGAATTCATTCTCCTTCCAGGGGATTCCTTCTTCTCACAGGGGGCTGTTTCTCCTTCCAGGTGATTGCTTCTTCCCAGGGGTTCCTTCCCTTTCCAGGGTGTTCCTTCTCCTTCCAGGGGGTTCCTTCTCCTTCCAGGGGTTTCACCCTCCTTCCACAAGGATCCTTCTCCTTCCAGGGGTTCCTTCTCCTTCCAAAGGATTCCTGCTCCTTCCAGGGGGTCCTTGTCCATCCAGGGGATTCATTCTCCTTCCAGTGGATTCCTTCTGCTTCCAGGGGATTCCTTCTCCTTCTAGGGGGTACATTCTCCTTCCAGAAGCTCTATTCTCTTTCCAGAGGGTTCCTTCTACCTCCAGGCGATTCATTCTCCCTTCAGCGGGTTCCTTCTCCTTCCAGGGAATTCATTCTCCTTCCAGGGTGTTCCTTCTCCTTCCAGGGGATTCATTCCCCTTCCAGGAGGTTCCTTCTCCTTCCAGGGGTTCCTTCTCCGTTCAGGGGATTCCTTCTTCTTCCAGGTGTTTCCTTATCCTTCCAGGGGGCTCCTTCTCCTTCCAGGGGATACACACTCATTCCACAAGCTTCCTTCTCCTTCCAGGGGATTAATTCTCCTTCTAGCAGATTCCTTCTCCTTCCAGGGGAACCATCCTCCTTCTACAGGGTTCCTTCTACTTCCAGGAGGTTCCTTCTCCTTCCAGGGCATTCATTCTCCTTCCAGGTGGTTCATTCTCCTTCCAGGTGGCCCCATCTGCATCCAGGGGATTCATTCTCCTTACAGGGAGTTCCCTCTCCTTCCAAGGGATTCCTTCTCCTTCCAGGGGATTTACCCTCCTTCCAGTGGTTTCATTCTCCTTCCATGTGGCTCCTTCTTCTTCCAGGGGATTCCTTCAACTTCCAGGGGTTTCATTCTCCTTCCAGGAGCTTCCTTCTCCTTCCAGGTGGTTCATTCTCCTACCAGGGGGTTCATTCTCCTTCCAGGGGGTTCCTTCTCCTTCCAGCGGATTCCTTCTCCTTTCAGAGGCTCCATTCTCATTCCAGGGGGGTTGTTTTTCCTTCCAGGGGATTCCTTCTCCTTCCATGGGGTTTCTTTTCCTTCCAGGGGATTCCTTCTCCTTCTAGGGGGTTGCTTCTCCTTACAGGGGATTCATTCTCCTTCCAGTGGTTTCACCCTCCTTCCACAGGTTTCCTTCTCCTTACAGGGGATTCCTTCTCCTTCCAGGGGATTCATTCTCCTTCCAGGTGGCTCCATCTGCACCCAGTGGATTCATTCTCCTTCCAGGGGGTTCCCTCTCCTTCGAAGGATTCCTTCTCCTTGCAGGAGATTCATTCTACTTCCAAGGATTCATTCAGCTTCCAGCAGGTTCCTTCACCTTCCTGGGGATTCCTTCTCTTTCCAGCAGGGTTCCTTCTTCTTCCAGAAGGTTCCTTCTCCTTCCAGAGGAATCATCCTCCTTCCATAGGGTTCCTTCTCCTAACAGGGGATTCCTTCTCCTTCCAGAGGGTTCATTCTCCTTCCAGGTGGTTCATTCTCCTACCAGGGGGTTCATTCTCCTTCCAGGGGTTTCCTTCTCCTTCCAGGGGATTCATCCTCCTTCCACCGGGTTACGTCTCCTTCCAGGGGATTCCTTCTCCTTCCAGGGGGTTCCTTCTCCTTCCTGGAGAATCATTCTCCTTCCAGGAGATATCTCTCCTTCCAGGGGATATCTCCCCTTCCAGGGGATTCATCCTCCTTCTACAGGGTTACTTCTCCTTCCATGGGGTTCCTTCCCCTTCCAGCGGGTTCCTTCTCCATCCAGGGGATTCCTTCTCCTTCCAGGTGATTCATCCTCCTTCCACAGGTTTACTTCTCCAACCATGGGTTTCCTTCTCATTCCAGGGGATTCCTTCTCCTTCCAGAGGGTTCATTCTCATTCCAATAGGATCATTCTCCTTCCAGGGGGTTCCTTCTCCATCCAGGAGGTTCCTTCTCCTTCCAGGGGAATCATCCTCCTTCCACAGGGATCCTTCTCCTTCCAGGAGATTCATTCTACTTCCAAGGATTCATTCAGCTTCCAGCAGGTTCCTTCTCCTTCCAGGGGATTCCTTCTCTTTCCAGCAGGGTTCCTTCTTCTTCCAGAAGGTTCCTTCTCCTTCCAGGGGAATCATCCTCCTTCCATAGGGCTCCTTCTCCTAACAGGGGATTCCTTCTCCTTCCAGAGGGTTCATTCTCCTTCCAGGTGGTTCATTCTCCTACCAGAGGGTTCATTCTCCTTCCAGGGGGTTCCCTCTCCTTCGAAGGATTCCTTCTCCTTCCAGGGGATTCACCCTCCTTCCAGGGGGTTCCTTCTCCTTCCAGCGGATTCCTTCTCCATTCAGAGGCTCCATTCTCATTCCAGGGGGTTTCTTTTTCCTTCCAGAGTATTCTTTCTCCTTTCAGGGGATTCCTTCCCCTTCCAGGGGGTTGCTTCTCCTTCCAGGGGATTCATTCTCCTTCCAGTGGTTTCACCCTCCTTCCACAGGGTTCCTTCTCCTTCCAGGGGATTCCTTCTCCTTCCAGGGGGTTCCTTCTCCTTCCTGGAGAATCATTCTCCTTCCAGGAGATATGTCTCCTTCCAGGGGATATCTCCCCTTCCAGGGGATTCATCCTCCTTCTACAGGGTTACTTCTCCTTCCATGGGGTTCCTTCCCCTTCCAGCGGGTTCCTTCTCCATCCAGGGGATTCCTTCTCCTTCCAGGTGGTTCCTCCTCCTTCCAGGGGGTCATCCTCCTTCCACAGGTTTCCTTCTACTTCCAGGGCATTCCTTCTTCTTCCAGAGGTTGCATTCTCCTTCCAGGTGGTTCATTGTCCTTCCAGGGGGTACCTTCTCCATCCATGGGATTCCCTCTCCTTCCAGGGAATTCATTCTACTTCAATAGGTTTCCTTCTCCTTCCAGGGGATTCCTTCTCCTTCCAGGGTATAGCTTCTCCTTCCAGAGGTTTCATTCTCCTTCCATGAGGATCATTCTCCTTCCAGGGGGTTCCTTCTCCATCCAGGGTTTCCTTCTCCTTCCAGGGAATCCCTTCTTCTTCCAGGAAGTTTCTTCTCCTTCCAGGGGATTCATTCTACTTCCAAGGATTCATTCAGCTTCGAGCTGGTTCTTTCTCCTTCCAGGGGACTCCTTCTCATTCCAGCAGGGTTCCTGCTTCTTCCAGGAGTTTCCTTCTCCTTCCAGGGGAATCATCCTCCTTCCATAGGGATCGTTCTCCTTCCAGGGGATTCCTTCTCCTTCCAGAGGGTTCGTTCTCCTTCCAGGGGATTCCTTCTCCTTCCAGGGGATTCATTCTCCTTCCAGGTGGCTCCATCTGCATCCAGTGGATTCATTCTCCTTCCAGGGGGTTCCCTCTCCTTCCAAGAGATTGCTTCTCCTTCCAGGGCTTCACCCTCCTTCCAGTGGTTTCATTCTCCTTCCAGGGGGGTCCTTCTCCTTCCAGCTGATACCTTCTCCTTTCAGAGGCTCCATTCTCATTCCTGGGGGGTCCTTTTTCCTTCCAGAGTATTCCTTCTCCTTTCAGGGGATTCCTTCCCCTTCCAAGGGGTTCCTTCTCCTTCCTGGAGAATCATTCTCCTTCCAGGGGATATCTCCCCTTCCAGGGGATTCATCCTCCTTCTACAGGGTTACTTCACCTTCCATGGGGATCCTTCCCCTTCCAGGGGATTCCTTCTCCTTCCAGGTGGTTCCTTCTCCTTCCAGGGGAATCATCCTCCTTCCACAGGTTTCCTTCTAGTTCCAGGGCATTCCTTTTCCTTCCAGAGGTTGCATTCTCCTTCCAGTTGGTTCATTGTCCTTCCAGGGGGTTCCTTCTCCATCCATGGGATTCCCTCTCCTTCCAGGGAATTCATTCTACTTCAATAGGGTTCCTTCTCCTTCCAGGGGATTCCTTCTCCTTCCATGGCGTTGCTTCTCCTTCCAGGGGATTCATTCTCCTTCCAGTGGTTTCACCCTCCTTCTACAGGTTTCCTTCTCCATCCAGGGGTTTCCTTCTCATTCCAGGGGATTCCTTCTTCTTCCAAAGGATTCATTCTACTTCCACAGAGATACTTCTCCTTCCATGTGGCTCCTTCTCCTTCCAGAGGTTCCTATCTCCTTCCAGGGGGTTTCTTCTCCTTCCAAGTGATTCTTTCTACTTCCAGGGGGTTGCTTCTCTTTCCAGTGTATTCATTCTCCTTCCAGTGGTTTCACCCTCCTTCCACAAGTTTCCTTCTCCTACCAAGGGATTCTTTCTCCTTCCATGTGATTCATCCTCCTTCCACTGGCTTACTTCTCCATCCATGGGGTTCCTGCTCCTTCCAGATGTTCCACCTCCTTCCAGGGGAGTCATCCTTCTTCCACAGGTTTCCTTCTACTTCCAGGGCATTCCTTCTCCTTCCAGGTGGTTCATTGTCTTTCCAGGGGGTTCCTTCTCCATCCATGGGATTCCCTCTCCTTCCAGGGGATTCATTCTACTTCAATAGGGTTCCTTCTCCTTCCAGGGGTTTCCTTCTCCTTCCAGGAGGTTCCTTCTCCTTCCAGTGGATTCATCCTCCTTCCACCGGGTTACGTCTCCTTCCATGGGGTTCCTTCTCATTTGAGTGGAATCCTTCTTCTTCCAGAGGATTCCTTCTCCTACCGAGGGTGGGGGGTGTGTTCCTTCTCCTTCCAGGGGATTCCTTCTCATTTGAGTGGAATCCTTCTTCTTCCAGAGGGTTCCTTCTCCTACCGGGGGGGGGGGGGGGGGGTTGTTCCTTCTCCTTCCAGGGGATTCCTTCTCCTTCCACGGGATTCATTCTCATTCCAGGGGATTCCTTCTACTTCCAGGGAGTTCCTTCTCCTTCCAGGGGGATCATTCTCCTTCCAGGGGATTCCTTCTTCTTCCAGGTGATTCATCCTCCTTCCACAGGGTTACTTCTCCAACCATGGGTTTCCTTCTCATTCCAGGGGATTCCTTCTCCTTCCAGAGGGTTCATTCTCCTTCCAATAGGATCATTCTCCTTCCAGGGGGTTCCTTCTCCATCCAGGAGGTTCCTTCTCCTTCCAGGGGGTTCCCTCTCCTTCGAAGGATTCCTTCTCCTTCCAGGAGATTCATTCTACTTCCAAGGATTCATTCAGCTTCCAGCAGGTTCCTTCACCTTCCAGGGGATTCCTTGTCTTTCCAGCAGGGTTCCTTCTTCTTCCAGAAGGTTCCTTCTCCTTCCAGGGGAATCATCCTTCTTCCATAGGGTTCCTTCTCCTAAGAGGGGATTTCTTCTCCTTCCAGAGGGTTCATTATCCTTCCAGGTGGTTCATTCTCCTACCAGGGGGTTCATTCTCCTTCCAGGGGGTTCCCTCTCCTTCGAAGGATTCCTTCTCCTTCCAGGGGTTTCCTTCTCCTTCCAGCGGATTCCTTCTCCTTTCAGAGGCTCCATTCTCCTTCCAGGGGGTTTCTTTTCCTTCCAGGGGATTCCTTCTCCTTCTAGGGGGTTGCTTCTCCTTCCAGGGGATTCATTCTCCTTCCAGTGGTTTCACCCTCCTTCCACAGGGTTCCTTCTCCTTCCAGGTGGTTCCTCCTCCTTCCAGGGGAGTCATCCTCCTTCCACAGGTTTCCTTCTACTTCCATGGTATTCCTTCTCCTTCCAGAGGTTGCATTCTCCTTCCAGGTGGTTCATTGTCCATCCACGGGGTTCCTTCTCCATCCATGGGATTCCCTCTCCTTCCAGGGAATTCATTCTACTTCAATAGGGTTCCTACTCCTTCCTGGGGATTCCTTCTCCTTCCAGGGGATTCCTTCTCCTTCCAGGGGTTTCCTTCTCCTTCCAGGGGATTCATCCTCCTTCCACCGGGTTACGTCTCCTTCCAGGGGGTTCCTTCTCCTTCCAGCGGATTCCTTCTCTATTCAGACGCTCCATTCTCATTCCAGGGGGTTTCTTTTTCCTTCCAGAGTATTCCTTCTCCTTTCAGGGGATTCCTTCCCCTTCCAGGGGGTTGCTTCTCCTTCCAGGGGATTCATTCTCCTTCCAGTGGTTTCACCCTCCTTCCACAGGGTTCCTTTTCCTTCCAGGGGGTTCCTTCTCCTTCCTGGAGAATCATTCTCCTTCCAGGAGATATCTCTCCTTCCAGGGGATATCTCCCCTTCCAGGGGATTCATCCTCCTTCTACAGGGTTACTTCTCCTTCCATGGGGTTCCTTCCCCTTCCAGCGGGTTCCTTCTCCATCCAGGGGATTCCTTCTCCTTCCAGGTGATTCATCCTCCTTCCACAGGTTTACTTCTCCAACCATGGGTTTCCTTCTCATTCCAGGGGATTCCTTCTCCTTCCAGAGGGTTCATTCTCATTCCAATAGGATCATTCTCCTTCCAGGGGGTTCCTTCTCCATCCAGGAGGTTCCGTCTCCTTCCAGGGGAATCATCCTCCTTCCACAGGGATCCTTCTCCTTCCAGGAGATTCATTCTACTTCCAAGGATTCATTCAGCTTCCAGCAGGTTCCTTCTCCTTCCAGGGGATTCCTTCTCTTTCCAGCAGGGTTCCTTCTTCTTCCAGAAGGTTCCTTCTCCTTCCAGGGGAATCATCCTCCTTCCATAGGGCTCCTTCTCCTAACAGGGGATTCCTTCTCCTTCCAGAGGGTTCATTCTCCTTCCAGGTGTTTCATTCTCCTACCAGAGGGTTCATTCTCCTTCCAGGGGGTTCCCTCCCCTTCGAAGGATTCCTTCTCCTTCCAGGGGATTCACCCTCCTTCCAGGCGGTTCCTTCTCCTTCCAGCGGATTCCTTCTCCATTCAGAGGCTCCATTCTCATTCCAGGGGGTTTCTTTTTCCTTCCAGAGTATTCCTTCTCCTTTCAGGGGATTCCTTCCCCTTCCAGGGGGTTGCTTCTCCTTCCAGGGGATTCATTCTCCTTCCAGTGGTTTCACCCTCCTTCCACAGGGTTCCTTCTCCTTCCAGGGGATTCCTTCTCCTTCCAGGGGGTTCCTTCTCCTTCCTGGAGAATCATTCTCCTTCCAGGAGATATGTCTCCTTCCAGGGGATATCTCCCCTTCCAGGGGTTTCATCCTCCTTCTACAGGGTTACTTCTCCTTCCAGGGGATTCCTTCTCCTTCCAGGGTGTTCCTTCTCCTTCCAGAGGGTTCTTTCTACTTCCAGGGGATCCCTTCTCCTTCCAGAGGGTTCATTCTCCTTCCAGGGAATTCATTCTCCTTCCAGGGGATTCCTTCTTCTCACAGGGGGGTGTTTCTCCTTCCAAGTGATTGCTTCTTTCCAGGGGCTCCTTCCCTTTCCAGGGTGTTTCTTCTCCTTCCAGGGGGTTCCTTCTCCTTCCAGGGGTTTCACCCTCCTTCCACAAGGATCCTTCTCCTTCCAGGGGATTCCTTCTCCTTCCAAAGGATTCCTGCTCCTTCCAGGGGGTCCTTGTCCATCCAGGGGATTCATTCTCCTTCCAGTGGATTCCTTTTGCTTCCAGGGGATTCCTTCTCCTTCTAGGGGGTACATTCTCCTTCCAGAAGCTCTATTCTCTTTCCAGAGGGTTCCTTCTACCTCCAGGCGATTCATTCTCCCTTCAGCGGGTTCCATCTCCTTCCAGGGGATTCATTCTCCTTCCAGGGTGTTCCTTCTCCTTCCAGGGGATTCATTCCCCTTCCAGGGGGTTCCTTCTCCTTCCAGGGGTTCCTTCTCCGTTCAGGGGATTCCTTCTCCTTCCAGGTGTTTCCTTATCCTTCCAGGGGGTTCCTTCTCCTTCCAGGGGATACACACTCATTCCACAAGCTTCCTTCTCCTTCCAGGGGATTAATTCTCCTTCTAGCAGATTGCTTCTCCTTCCAGGGGAACCATCCTCCTTCTACAGGGTTCATTCTACTTCCAGGAGGTTCCTTCTCCTTCCAGGGGATTCATCCTCCTTCCACCGGGTAACGTCTCCTTCCATGGGGTTCCTTCTCATTCCAGTGGAATCCTTCTTCTTCCAGAGGGTTCATTCTCCTACCGAGTGGAGGGGGGGGCGGTTGTTCCTTCTCCTTCCAGTGGTTTTGTTCTCCTTCCAGAGGCTCCGTTATCCTTCCACGGGATTCATTCTCCTTCCAGGGGATTCCTTCTCCTTCCAGGGTATTGCGTCTACTCACAGAGGGTTCATTCTCCTTCCAGGGAGTTTATTCTATTTGTACGGGGTTCCTTCTCCTTCCAGGGGATTCCTTCTCCTTCCAGTGGATTCATTCTCCTTCCAGGAGATTCATTCTCCATTCCAGGGGATTCCTTCTCCTTCCAGGGTATTCACCCTCATTCAACAAGATTCCTTCTCCTTCCAGGGGATTCCGTCTCCTTCCAGAGGGCACATTCTCCTTACAGGGAATTCATTCTCGTTCCAGGGGATTCCGTCTCCTTCCAGAGGGTTCCTTCTGCTTCCAGTGGATTCCTTCTCCTTCCCGGGGATTCATTCTTCTTCCAGGGGATGCCTTCTCTTTCAAGGGTGTTCCTTCTACTTCCAGGGGGTTCCTTCTCCTTCCAGGGGATTCACACTCCTTCCACAAGATTCCTTCTCCTTCCAGGAGTTCCTCCTCCTTCCAGTGGGGTCCTTCGTCTTCCAGGGGATTACTTCTCCTTCCAGAGGGATCATTCTCCTTCCAGGTGGTTCATTCTCCTTCCAGGGGGTTCCTTCTCCATCCACAGGGTTCGTTCTCCTTCCAGGGGGTTCCTTCTCCATCCAGGGGATTCCTTCTCATCCAGGGAATTCATTCTACTTCCAGTGTGATCCATCTCCTTCCAGAAGATTTCTTCTCCTTCCAGATGATTCCTTCTCCTTCCAGGAGATTCATTCTCCTTCCATGGGGATTACTTCTTCTTCCAGGGGATTCATTCTCCTTCCAGGGGATTTACCCTCTATCCACAGGGTTCCTTCTCCTTCCAGGGGTTTCATTCTACTTCCACGGGTTTCCTTCTCCTTCCAGTGGTTTCCTTCTCCTTCCAGGTGGTTCCTTCTCCTTGAAGGGGATTCCTTCTCATTCCAGGGGGACCCTTTTCCTTCCAGGGGATTCCGTCCCCTTCCAGATGCATCCTTCTCCTTCCAGGGATTTCATTCTCCTTCCCGGGGATACCTTCTCCTTCTGGGGGATTCCTTCTCCTTCCAGGGAATTCATTCTACTTCCAGGAGATTCCTTCCCCTTCCAGGGGGTTCCTTCTCCATCCAGGGCATTCCTTCTCCTTCCAGGGAATTCACTCTACCTCCAGGGGGTTCCTTCTCCTTCCAGGGGATTCATTCTACTGCCAGCAGATTCCTTCTCCTTCCAGGAGATTCATTCTCCATCAAGGGGATTCCTTCTCCTTCCAGGAGATTCATTCTCCATCAAGGGGATTCCTTCTTCTTCCAGGGGATTAATTCTCCTTCTAAAGGATTCACCCTCCTTCCACAGGTTTCCTTCTCCTTCCATGGGGTTCCTTCTCCTTCCAGAGGCTCCATTCTCTTTCCAGGGGGTTCCTTCTCCTTCCAGAGGCTCCATTCTCTTTCCAGGGGGTTCCATCTCCTGCCAGGGGGGTCCTTCTCCTTCCAGGGCGATCCTTCTCCATCCAGGGCATTCATTCTCCTTGCAGTGTGTTCCTTCTCCTTCCAGGGGTTTCCTTCTCCTTCCAGGGGGTTCCTTCTCTTTCCAGGGGATACACACTCATTCCACAAGCTTCCTTCTCCTTC